>NC_068357.1:63084720-63159720 GCF_020536995.1 Dreissena polymorpha | reverse complement strand
TTTTGGCTGGCGAGCTTTCTAGAATGGCAATCGTCCCAAAATGGCAAGATGATAGCAAAATCGCAATTACCCGATGTGGATATGTTAAATATGACAAAGAAGGCTACTAATTTCACATATAGTCCTGGATCAAAAACTGGTAATTAGTTTGTTTATTTTCTTGAGATTCTTTTACAAGTTTCAAGAACATTTGTCTAACTGGCATGATCTATAAACAGACAATCGTAATAATAACATATATATGTCGATACGCATACGTGAGAATAACATGATCTAACCAACAAAACGGCCTTTTTAATAACTAAAATACTTGGATAAGTTTACATTAAGATTTAATGTTTATGACATATAATATAAGATGTAATAAAATTAATTTTACAATAAATGTAGGAACCCTAGACCTCTTCTCCCAGCTTCTATATTTCTGACGACAGATAACCGAAGAGTGTACTGGCCGTTCCTTCGATTTGACATTACAAAACCAACGAAAATTCTGATATTCTGCATGTTTTAAATTATACTGGATACTCTTTTTATTTTATTCATAAATGAACGAAATAATGGTAACTCCAAATAAAGATTAATCTATGTGTTAACAATATGAAGTTAGCAACACGAAACTATTGATACATTGCATTGCACTGTCTCCGTATAATCACATTACTCCAAGTAAAACCACATTAACAATATGTTTGTTTTTGTAAAATTTATTTTAAGATTTGCCGATCTAACTACATAACGAGAAAAACACACAAATAAACACACATGAAACATATTTAAAACGTTCGCTTTGACAACATGAAACGACGAAATGAAATTCTAATATATTGGCTATTTTAACTTAACATTCATCTTGTTTTCGTTAACATGAAAATATGAATGTAGGAGTTTCTCACTCGATCATACATTCGAGAACGAGACTGAATATTGGAAAGCTTTGATTGCCCTTACACTCCTTGTTCGTCTACTAAACAGCACGTAAACCAAACGGCAGACAAACCATAGCGGTCAAAAAGTGTGGTAGCACTGTTATTCAAAAGAACTCAATTTACTTCAGTTTTAAAATATCGGTAATCGTACCATGATATTTTGTAGTTGAAACGCACTGTTTCTAACGAATCGCAGTGGTTAATAGTGGGAAAACATATTATGGATTTATTTGAGAATGCACCATATAAAAGAAAACAGTAAAAAACGACTTTTAAATCGACCATTTTTATTTGTAATATGTTTATGGTCCTGTTTAAGACGTTGCAATATGTATATGACTGTAGTATTGGACCATAATAATGTATAATTATTATTTTCTTGAGTTCATATACCATAAAATGGTTATCACCGGATGTTTTCGGAGGATAAAGTTGAGACTTTGTTCCAATGGTTAATTGATAAATAATTAAAAGTTTCATATAAATAATGTGTTTAAACATTTTGAGAAAGAGTTCAACATAGATTAGAACAAGTCTCACTGAAGAGATACAACTGGCATAAAACCTTACTTCTTTTCAGAAACAGAAAAAAGACTATGCCAAACTACAGCTACATGTACCAATGCTTCTACTGGCATGAACCATTTCTGCCTCATTGTGAATAATAGTTATGAAAAGTGCACGAATGAAATTAAAACAAAAGAGAAATTGTGTACGCCATTTCTGATAAATTGATGTACATTTATATTATCAAAATACTTTAAGATAATAGTTCCTAAAGTCCTAAGTAATCAACATATGCAGTTATAACACGAACAAAAAACGTAACATAACATGACCAATTTCTCGCACAATTTGATCCCATCAATTTTTAAAATGGCCTTAAACAACACATTATATAAGAACGGACGTTTCCAAATAAGAACGCACCATCCCAAGAAATAAAATACACATAAATTCGAGCATTATTGCATAATACACGTTTGAATGACCTTCAAGATAGATCGCATGATTACTATTTAACATCACACTTCAACACTTGTGAATACAGAGTAAAAAAATCAGTAACAACATAGCAATATTTGCTTTTTTTTGCATTTCACAAAGACATTTTGCATCTCTCTTCTTAGAAAAAGTATGGAGGTATTGTATGTGGTTTTATTCATGCCATTGTCTGTGTTCTTTGTCGTAAGCCGTTTCACAGTTGAAGTTACTTATTTTTCATATTTGGATATTTGTCAAGTCCTTAGTTTGTACTACAAAAAACGACCGCAACATTTCGCCACTTGTTATATCGTACCAGTGATTAACATACAGGTACTGAATTTGGTTTTGAAAAACCTTAGCAAACAGGGTCTTTCATATTTGTCGTATTGCCGATTCTTTCTTTAAGGTAAATTGTTATAAGAACTCAACCACATAGAACAAAAATAGAAACTAAGCAGTTTACACTTATTCTCTTTCCAGGCGTCATCTTTGACGTTCCGTCACGTCAAATGTACGTCGTCTATATGCAACATACAGGCGATGGATGAAATAAGAGAAATGACAGACCAGCTGAGCTTTAATAGTGGCGGGCACTGTTTTGTGTACTCCAATCCACAATAGATGGTCAACGAAACCAATAAGGTAATGATAATTGGCCAGAAGATGCTTATTCAAATTGAGAAGGGTATTCTGCAATTGCTCTGTCTATTTCAGCGGTGTGTTATAGCACATGGTTGCAAAATGAAATGAATTTACCTTAATTTAAATAACTTTTGTGAAACTTCTAAAGGTAAACCTACACCAAGAGCGATGATTGTCGACTGATAAATTATATGAATGTCTCGATGCTCACATTATTAAAGGCATCCGTGATCACCCCAGGTGCTGAAACTTGAGCTGTACCGGAACCTATGGCTGGCGGCAGTGTGCGTATTCGTGAACACCCTCATCCTCATCGCCAACCTCTGGACCAGCGTCCTCGTCTTCCTATGTGTCTTCTTCACCGTGGTCAGTTCTGTCCAATCTTGCGATTGATTGCTCACGATTATATGTGTGCGCTTAACTATATGCACATGCTAGGCCGTTTGTGAACTATATATCCGTCGTCCTCCCGTCCGCGACATGTGTGTGTGTTCGTGTCATGTGGAGTAATCTATAGCCCTCTATGTAGTTTGTTTAAATTATGCACATGGGCTTGAAATTGTCCTCTCCCCGGTTTCATTTGTTTTACTTAGACGTATATTGAGTAAACTCTACAAATCATTTTGTCTGAACCGCAAGAGCACGAGTCTTTCTTTATTATGCAGCATCATCTAGAGGTCCACAGCAAAGTTTGTTAGAATTTTGCCTCAAAACTGGCCCCGCCCTCGGAAGTCCCCAGTTTTACATAGACTCGAATAGTCATGCCATTGGCATGTGCAATCATTCAGAGGCCCACGACACAATTTGTTCAAATTGCGTCTGGAGTCAAAACGTGGCTTAGGGTTTCCAGTTTTATAATAACTTAATTTAAAGTTTAATATGAACATATATCGAAATGCTTTAAAGTTCTATAAAATATCAATGCATATGGTGTGTAACATCTGATTGTGATGCTTTACAAAGTTTGTTCAAAGAATTCCACTAGAGTAAACCATGGTTACGCTCCAGGAGTAATTTATGTAGACCTATGTAACAAAATAAATTAAAAATATCATATCTTACATGAAACTGCTTAAAGGAGTAAATATAAGTCGGTAACACAGTAGTTCAGTTTATGCCTCTGTAGTTAAAAGTTATCCACAAATCAAGGATCTTCAGTTTTCTCTTACCATATCCGATCGTCATAGAGTTGTAAACTAAATAACGAACCGGGGGATAAACTTTGTATTTCATCCAGCTGTTTACATGAAACACGCGCCGTAAAATGGCGTCATTGTGTTGTCTTAGAAAATAACTACATTGGATATTAATCGATAAACGATGGTTTCAAGTAAATATTTGACTAGTTGGGAATATATAATATTCTGTTATTTTGCTCGCGCAAACACGGGATTAACTCGCAAATATACGTATTATTATATGACTGTATGCTTTAGAATCAATACAATAAGCATAGTCATTAAAACCCGCGAGTTATATAAATACTTTTAGGACGTCTAATTCCGATGTGATTACAATTGTTTTATAAGTTTACTTTGCGAACTTGTACATAGCATATCATGCATTTATACACTAAAAGTGAAATAATGTTTTTATAATAGGTCACTCTTATTAAATCGAAAACTACTAGTGAATTACACTAACATTTGTCATTATAATGTTTCTTGATTCAATTGTTCCTATCCTCAAATATACCTTCTGCATCCCGATTGATGTTGCTGGTATGATGCAATTCTGGGACATCTCCATCGACACCGCTGCCAGCGTGTTCCTCATCCTGTGCGTCGGTCTTGCAGTGGACTACTCCGCTCACGTGGGTCACACATTCATGACACACACCGGTTTGAAAAATGGTAATTTTACATGTATTCATTTTATTATGTTATTACATAATGCGTTTTATCACCTTTTGTTGTACTGAAACAACATATTTTAAGTAGTTACATGTACGTGTTCATTGAACCTCGAAATCGATAATTATTGTTATGTGTACATAAGTTTGTATAATTGACGTTGTTAAACATTTAAGACACTTTGGGGTTTGATATAAGTTGTGGACCTCTCAGCCTTACAATGCATTTAAATGACACACATAGATTTTGTTATAAATTTGATATGAACACATTTCTATATCTTTGGGTTTAAGAATTATTTTTTCAGTCCTAATGATGAGTAAGCATTTGAGCTTATTAACGGAGAGAGAAATATAGCTGTTCGTGCTTTCATGTTATATACTGTGTTACAGAGAGGAATATGAAAACTCTATTTCACATCGGTCCTGCTGTATATTTAGTGGAGGGTTCAGCACATTCATGGCTTTCGTGCTGCTAGACGACAGTATCAGCTTTGGCATGATGCTTTTCTTCAAGGTTTGTGATAATGTTATCGCATTCAATTTAACTTATTTCTTAACAACAATAAGTTGTTTACGGATGATATGACTCTTTATGGTTAAACGACAGAAACAAGTGTAAGATTAGACAAATAAGGATACGTGTAAATAATAAGACAATACACACATAAAGCAAACTCAGTGAAATACCAAATCTTATTCACTCAACATATATAATACAATTTTCCAAGAAAAATATGAATGATTTGAAAGTATTTTAATTGTAAGGCCTCATGCAAGAATACAAAAGCGATGCCACCGATTTGTTAGACATGTTAAGTAAACAAATATGTATACATTTCAAAGATTGTACTTTAACTTTTCAGTGTTGAATGACTTTGTGGTATTTTGAATAAATTAAATGTTGAACAATTATTTCAGATATTCACAGCCGTAGTTATATTTGGGCTGTTCCACGGCCTGGTGTTTCTACCTGTAATCCTCAGCATTGTGGGACCGAAGCCCTACGACAGACGCTTCCTGTCGCCCCTGGATACCGACCCTAGCAACACTAATGTCGACATGGACTATGAACTGCATGTTGTAAACACAAGTGAGGGTTATCAATTAAATAATATCGAAAGAGAACATTTGAGACATTACCATGTGTCAGTGCAGGATGTGTTCTGTAAGGAGTTTCCACCAAAGGAGAATGGACATGTTTTCAATACTATATGGGATATACCAGTGGACGTTAATGCCGCGCATGCAAACGAACTTATGCAAAATCCAAGTGTATTATTTTTTTCTCCTCAATTTGTTATGTTACAAATAGCTTTAAATTACATAAAATAACCAAAAAGTGTTTTATACAAACACACGTTATACAATAGTCATTAGTCCTTAAATCTTGTAGTGTTTATTAATGTGTTCTTCCGTGTATGCAGATGGATTGTCAATTTATTTATAAGTATGTACATCTACATAAGCAATCGCGTGCATAATTATAGTATTGCACGCTAATTTGTAAGTTTTAAAACACATGACCTCAAAGACTACTGGACTTTTAAACCATGCCCCCTTCAAAGAAGCGGGGTTTTATTGCTTGGTCCATTCCTATGCCACACCGTATGTTAAGTACTTGTTCATTAACATTGGGTGGTGGTTACCTGTACGGAATGTAAAGGCAAATCGATTTTGAGGTCAACATTTCAAATACCAAGGTCACTGCGCATATGAACATCAAATTAAAGATAAAAGTCATTCTAAGCACTGTTAACATCCCATAAAAATTCATTTTAGATACTTCAAGTGTGCTTCGTCATCATCTAAACATTGGACACTAAAATATATTGAATATATTATATACAGGCTGCCATTAAAGCACTCTTTAGTGAAATGTTGTTGACCAAAGAACCTGATCATGCCAGTTTAATTAACTGTAAAGTGATTGTATAGCATACTAATGTTTTACTGAGGGAGATTACAGTTACAATCGATGTAAATTGGGTAGGGGGGCATTATGTTTTAAAAACTTCTCCTGTTTATTATCAATTTGATATATCTTGAATTGTTTACATTTGACCTTATGATCAATTCCCACAAGCCCAAAGTTCGAAAATCTCGTATTTCAATTTAAAGTACCCAATTAAAAACATCTTGAGCCGAATAGACGTTTACAAAGTTTGAGTATTGATACTTTAACTGTTAATACAATCAAGTGTGATGTTTGCTATATTGAATGAAATCAAGCTTGAACAAATTCAATACTTGCGAGATGTTTTAATATTCTGAAGTAATGGATTATATTGTTTGATTAGATAATCTATTTTTTAAATTGTTTGTAGATTTCGGGTTCCTACTACGAGCAGCTCTCTACCGGGTCTCTTGTCGAGATACCGTATCTGGGCCCTGACTCTCCAGACAGACTCGCCGCGGACCCTCGGGTAGTCTGACGGATAGATAACACACGCGTTGAAAGATTTCTGCTTGCTCAATACTTAGGATAGTCAAACGTTATCTGTAAACAAAGTACTTATTTAAACTGAGGGATATATTTCGATCGGAAAAATTAGTGTGAGATAAACGGCTAGTGTAAACGTGTATTTGTTAAATGACAGCGTGTGCAAATGTATTCGGAGTCATTGGTTTATTGGCTAATTCATTCCACTTATTGCGTGATATAGTTTATTATTGTGTACATGTACAACTCATTGTGTTTATGTCACTCGATATCATTATTATTATTAATAACATGCCTAATCATTTTGTTGAGTATGAAGTTGGTCTTCAAACTGTGCTACCCGTTTGATCTCTACAGTGTCATTAAAACAATAGTGTTGTAAAGAAGATGTTGAAACGTGTATTATTAAGATTGTCCAGGCACTAACAATGCAATTTTGCGATATTTTATTATGTTTAGGGCATATAATTTCATATAAACAATACGTGAATAATACAATTTTGACAAGTTAAGCATTTAAATGTCATATGTTAAGGTTTGTGCATTAACACTAGGAATAAACCATGTTAAGACAAACATTTTCATGAGTCAATATTCATTGATAACGGTCCCCAAAATCGAAAATTGAACATATATCTAGGTATAGGCAGACAATAGATATTTCGATAGTTTCAGTTTTAAGCTCATACACGGTAAGGAACATGCGTGGTTTACATAATGCTGACAGCCGAAAAATATGTAAAATATTTAGTTGATTAATGGTAGCAAGTTGAGTGGACGTAATCAAAATAAACAACAATAAAAATAGGAATGTTCGTCGAGCTCTAACATTTAGTAATCAGGTTACAGACAAAAGATGCTTTTGATTACACGAATAGGTATTTCCATTTTATTTCTATCTTGCAGATTCATCTTAGAATAAACGACTGGGTATGGACAGTGACTCATAAAATATGACATTGTGGTTATCATTAATATCCTTTTATTTAACTAGTCTAATATAAATTCTTAAATGTTAAAATGGACCTGTTCACACATTTTGTAAATTTAGAATAATTGAATATCAGCAAGTAAAAAATTATAGTGATTGATAAATGTCCAATAAGCAATGTTTAATATTTTTAATATCACTTGTATACGTAATAACATGCGGGATTTTGGTACACTCGATGTCAGAAAGCGTGTTAAACTTCACCGAAATACCAGTTTAAAGCGCTATTTCTTGTCAAATACACGAGTGGAAATGTTTCGTAAATAACATGGGTAAATGCCGTTGAAGAAGTGTTAATTTATTGCTAATACCAACATCACACGTAATAACAGGTTCGATTTCGGTCAGCGCGCAAGCGTTTGAGAGCGTTATTCATGTACCGAAAAACCCGTTATAATTAGCTGATGTTCGCTATAAACGTATTTTTTTTGCATTCGCAGAATAACTAAATGACACAAACCCTTATACAAGTGTCATATGTTGTCAAAAAGTCCATAAAAATAATCCGGAATATCGCGTAAATCTACATGCAGTATATAGGCAATGAAGCCATTTTGGTGTTAGCTTGTCTAGGTTTGCTACCCGCTGAGCCACGTGATTAAGTGGGCGGAGCGATCATAGATAAGGCGTCATGTCAATTGACAACGGATACTTTTAATTGGCTTGTGAACACTTGACATCGATAACTGTTTTGTTTAAAGGTATTTTAGTATCATTTTAAACATTTTATCCGCACAACTATCTCTCGGTTGGTGAATTTCTACGAGGAGAATGATAAAAAGCAGTGTTTGCCTTTGCGTGATGAGTCTGTTGGGAATTAAACCTATTGCATGTAATTTGTTTAATAGTTTTTGTGTGATATTGTTTGAACTTAATCGCTAGTCGGTGTTTAATATCAATACATATTCAAGACGGTTGTATTTTGTACTCTTTTGTGATTTTTTTTTATTTTAAATATAATTTAGTAATGTGATTTTGTTTTTGCCGTAGCTGTTCCATGTATAATTCGCTCATCAAGGTGCCTCGCAATCAACAATTCTGAAACCATATGTGTCTCCTTCTTCAATGGGACTGGTCTGGACTGGTTTCAAGCTAAGAGCAAGTGTGAGGCGGATGGAGGACGTCTGGCACATCTCGGAAACTACAGCGCCGAGAATGGATTAATAACTACTGCATCAAGAGAGGGAGCGAGTCATGTTCGTGTTGGAGTTATGACATCAGTTCGGGGAGATGATTTGACATTTATGACAAATACTAGCGGTAATGTTCGATTATTATTTATTGTTTTGATTTTTTATTGAAATTTAACTGTTATTACGGGTTACCGAAACGTAAAGATTATTAGACTCGTCTATGTTGAAATGATTTTGTTTGAAAATTATATATACATATAAAAATGAAATACTTAATCAAAACACTTTGACCTTATTTACTTGTATGCCGCCCGAAAAGACCTCAAATGCACGAACACGATTTCGCAACATTGTTCTTCGACGACGTCACCATCCGAATGCGCTGCGTTGGGATGTTGTTTCAACGGTTGCATTTGCCAATATCCAGGTACTAACATACTGATATTTTTATTGTGATAAATGTAGGACATTAAAAAACATGTTCATTTTTAAACAGGTGTAATTTGATACTTGACCTAAAGGATAATTATTTAGATTTATTAAACAATCCTTTTCGAACCGCGACTTATTTTTTTTTATAGAAACATAAGCATTGGTTTTTCTGCAACAAGGCAAAGGCGGAACCTAATGTGATGAAAATAGTTTTGAAATTCCCAAAAATAATTCTATAAAATGCACATGGTCAAAGGCGCGATCTAGCAAGGTTTTGATAATCTAATAATGTCTGCGCAATGATGTACAGAAAACAAAACACATTAGTAATGCAAGTGTTACGTATAAGTTCATCAAAACATTGACGGTGTGTGTATTTGGAATTTACTTCGCATTTACAAACATATGATTTCCCCTGTATGTGAATATGCTTGTGAATGTTTATGAACGAAAGCGAATTAATTTGAATTATTTGATGTGTTCACGTCACGGAGACGCACGTGTGTATGTGTTAGTGTTGCTATAACGGTAATAATTTAAGGTTTGTCGTTCCGATTATTGTTACAAAACCTCTCAAACTATCTCCTACATGATTTAACTCATGAGCATCGGAATCCAAACCAGCACTTAGCCTGTAAATACTTCTTAATTCTTTATTAAAAAAACAAACAAAACGACAATTTAATAATGTCTAAACAAATGAGAACATTACCTCTACTTCATGAAATTATGTTTTTCAGAAAATCAATTTGTTGCATCAGTTGATTTGAATTTCACTCGCCTACCAAGTCCGATTGTAACTGAGCGTTCAGGCGTTCAATTGAACAGCAATCATACGTGGAGTCCATTCAACTGTTCAGAACCCGGTGGTATTGAAACGGTCTACGCATGTGAGCGCAGTAAGTTACACACCACTATAATGTTCGCTCCATTTAATGACGATGACTATACAGGTTGATAATATTTACACTTACCTAATGTTTTACTCTTCTCTATGAACAGAGTTTAACATGTACAGAGAAGATGATTAATTATGAAAACATACTTCGCTTGATAGTATCTAACATGTTAATATTTTTTATCGCACTTATTTTAGAATGTTCAGCAAACTGGCCCATCGAAACATACCAAAACGTTACCTGGATCGCTCCTGTGACATCGTCTCCTCTGACGCCGAAATGTACTACACCTTTACCATCACCTTATATAGACGGAGTAGCTACGGCTGGTATGGTTTTACATTCCATTCGAGGAGATACCTCTGCTGAAATTCTTAATACATCTGCTGCTTATGATGGTGGTAAAACCGGTGGATCATTAAGCACCGCACCGGAACGTCTCCTTATGTACATGACATGGCTAATGCTTGTCGTGTTTCACATTCCATTTCAGGAGATACCTCTGCCAAAATTCAACATACAACTGCTCCTCGTGTTATTGAAACTGCGACGGACGGCAGTCAGAGCGTCGCCTGTCAATTCAACGTCCAGGTAAGCATTTGATACTGATCTTAAAAAGTAATAAATTACAAAAAGACGGTGAGGATTGATGTTACCGATGCAACACATGAATCAGAAATGTTTACAAACGATCGTGAAAAACATTATGGTGATTTCTCACTAATTGAATAAAAAAAAGTGCTTGTATAGCGCTAAATAAGAATTACACATGTATTCGTACGCACCGGACATAATAATAATGCCACTTGTAATACAAAATGTTAATAATTGTATTCAATAAGGTGTCTGAACGTTATGCTTGGTTATATATTTTGTTTAGCATAAATGAACAAAATGCTCAATGGTGTTGCTTCTTTGCGATGATTAGACTAGCATTCCTAATGTATCAATAACAATTACTTTGAAAAGCTCGTATAATCATCACCAGCCTTATTACACGAAAAGTATGCAATAATCCTTATACGTTGTCCCTTGCAAACAAATGTTTTATCAATAATACTAAACTAGGAAACCGATTACTTAAACATTTGACGAGGAGTATAGTTAAAGCCAAATTATCTAACGATGATACATATGAATACTGATAATGACGAAGCATGCAGTAAATAGCGCATCACCTTACTGCAACAAGCATAACCACTATTATGCATTCATGGTTTTTTATACTATATTTTCATTCTTTTATTGTAGTTTTTTCGGATAACGAAATTGTTATCAATGTCATTTACTTGTTCATAAAGAGAGATCTCCAAAGTTTACTATCGGACGTTTTACATTTGCGCGATATATTACATGCTAATTAAATGCATTACATTTTTTTAAATTAGTAATCGTACAATTATAAACTAACTTTATTTTAATTAACGGTATTTTTTTCTTATCAACATTAGGAACGATCCTTAATAGTGTGACTGAAGTCTTCATATTTTTCATTAATTTTTACTTTTCGGTATTAAAGTGGTTGCACTGGAGTTTTCACCAAATAAACAACATGAGCGCAGTTTAAACGACGGACTATTTTCTTTACATATAAATGTTTACGAATGAACATATCTGTATCTTTTAATTAATGACTTTATAACCGTGGTAATTGTTTGTCATTCGACACCTGTTTCATGACCATATGCTGAACCTATGTGTTGACCTGTACTGAGTACTGACCTGTAAATCAATGTCTGCTTTTTCTCGCTTCACGTAAAAAGTGATTTAAATCCCGTGTAAATTAAATTTGTAACACGGGGATATGCAAACGAACTTGCCTCATTGTAATGCCTCAGAAAAATGAGCCGTGTTCTGAGAAAACAGGGCATAATGCATGTGCGTAGAGTGTTGTCCCAGATTAGCCTGTGAAGTCCGCACAGGCTTATCAAGGACGACACATTCCCCCTAAAATTGATTTTCGGAAAGGAGAGACTTCATTGAAACTAAAAAATACCAAAAAAGCGGAAAGTGTCGTCCCTGATTAGCCAGTGCGGACTGCACAGGCTAATCTGGGACGACACTTTACGCACATGCATTATGCCCAAATGATAATTGAAATATGCGTATGTAGAATGCGATTGAGTAGGTCAGCTGCAAGTATGTTACGAACACTAAAGTTGATTTACGGCCATGGTACTCATCGTAAATAGTAAAACTAAAGCATGCTATCACACATGAAATATGTATTGTGTTTTAGAAGTGAATCGGTATGAAGTGAAAATGTATCTTTATTTCTTTAAGTCAAAATGACTCAATTTTATAATGTAAACATTTGGATTTGAGGTCATATCCGAGTGTGAGCAACATGTCTCATAATTTTGCTTGAGTCGCTAGATTCCGGTTCGTAAATTAAACAATTTATTACATTAAATAAAACGCTTTCAAATTATATTCTTATCTGTGAACGATGCTCTTGAATGTTCTCGATGGTTTTCAAAACACAGTCTTGATTTATAAATATATTAATAACAGCAAGAAAATCTCAAATGTAATTTTCATGGATATAAACAGCCTCGGAATATTTGTATAATTGTGTACATTTTAGATCACTGCACTATAATATGTATTATTTTCTTTTAGGTGCGTTGGCTCATGATATTGATGGCAATGTCGACAGTGCGTTCTTGAATAACATATGTCAACTCTTCTGTTTGATATTTCAAATGTTAATAAGCTTTCGGCAAATGTGTTTATTTCAATAATACATTTATGGATGTGACATTAACGTTCTATCTAGTTTGAACATCACATTGAAAGTACGTACATGTACTTCTTCCAAGATATATATATTATATTGTTAAATGTAAAAATTCTTCTTCATAACTTAATCATAAACACGTAAATAAATCTATCAAAATTATTTTTGTGTGGTTTCTTCATTCAGTCTGGTTGATTTATTGCGTATATAAAAAAAGTTGACCATAAACATCATAAAAATGCTGCTTATGAAGAAAAAGATTTTGATCAGTAACAGCTTATTACATAAAAGAAAACATGTTAATTTACTCAATTCGCATTAATACATTTCGTATGTAGTTAGGACTAAAAAAACGACAAAGACTACTGGGTTGTTTAAATGTAATATTTTACCGGTGCAACTTAATTACATAGGCGCAATGAAATGAAGTAGATACAAGTATTACAGATTTGTGTCGTTGACCCCGAAATGATGGGCTTTGGTTCTGTAAATCAAAGTCGAATAATCAAAATTATAACTATCGTGTTTGTCTTTATTAAAGGATATATAGATGGTATTCCTACGTTTATGCAACGTTTAAATTCAGAGAAGAAATACCGGTACAGATAAAGAGATTTCCATCTTCAAGCTTATGTCATTTAACGGATGTTTTATTGTCAATATAGTAGTTTACGTGCACGTTAGAAACATCTTAAAAACGAAAAAGAATTTCTTATAAAGCGATTTCCATCAAACATTATTGGAAAAAAATCTAAAACAGCTCTATATTTACAATAAAGGAATAACATTTTGGAGGACATTTTTCATTACACAGACCATTATACATTTTATCAGTTTAATGGATAATCAGATCTCGGAATATGGACATTCAGCATAACAAACGCATGCTATCACATTCAAAGTAATGTTTTGAGACAAAACATTAACAACATAAGTATGTGTCTATACCCTCAACAAATTGTCTAATGAGCAACATATTGTCTGTTTTTCCCTGAAAACCGAATCGACGAATTAACATGATAATTTGCCGTGTTAAATTGTCTTATCTTACAATCCGTTCTTGTAAATATATATGAATAGGACGGTCTTTTTGAGCGCATATTTCGAGCAACTCGAATGGTATAATTTTTACATTTGAAACATCCGATTCTTGTAAAAAGCGTTCGAAATTTGAATAAGTACCTCACAAAGTATAACTCATCTATCTATAAGTGTAACAAATCTATTAATAAATATATCAATTCAGGAATTTCTTTTTTTTACCTAACAACCTCCGTTCACACAGATTTGAATGCGGCCTTGCTTTGTCAAATAAGCATTCTGAAAATTTTTCTCCAAAATTGCGTTAATAATTTGGCTGTACCGAACAACGTTTCAGCAATATTGAGACGTACGTGAATGATAACGAGGTATATATATTGACGATAACACGGTTTGTTTTCGTTTCGTTTTGGTTACTAAATGTTTGACTCCACTTGACCGAAATTCGAATACAGTTATACTTGAAACCAGTCACATTTAAAGTTCAGCACAGAGTGTGATAACATAGCATACCCAAGTCATTTAACATGCGATATCTATGCCAGAATGTGATTGCAGCTCAAGTGTTTATCATTCAGATAATTGAGTACTGACTGCGTGTATTTTGTGACTTTAAATACACAAAGTTGGTTTAAATTTATATGTGTACAATAAAAACATGAACGCCACATAAGATGCTGTCAGAATAGTTGTTGTGTTATGTATTTTTTCATTTGAGGTGATTTGTATAATTATGTCGACGAGATTGTTAATGGTATGCTCATAAACAAGGGTTTTGTCGAACATTGTATTTTGGCACATTTATTTTCAAATGTTGATCAAGTAAACTAGTCTTAAAAGTTATTTGTATCGTGTCATGTGATATCGTAAGAAATTCATTTCTACTAAAGACATGAACGAAAATTTGCAGATTGTTTATCTGCGAGATACAAACTACTTTACGAATAAAAACCTTGAAATTTCATGAAAAACAAACGCCATTATTTATAATGTATTTGATAATATCGTTTTGTATATTTTTTAAAATATAAGTATGGGTGGTTAAAAGGTAACACACACACACACACGCACGCACGCACGCACGCACGCACGCACACACGCACGCACGCACGCTCGAACGCACACACGCGCGCGCACGCACGCACGCACGCGCACGCACGCACGCACGCACGCACGCACGCACGCACGCACGCACGCACGCACGCACGCACGCACGCACGCACGCACGCACGCACGCACACACACACACACACACACACACACACACACACACACACACACACACACACACACACACACACACACACAAACACACACATATATATATATATATATATATATATATATATATATATATATATATATATATATATATATATATATATGGGCCGCGTATGTATGTCGTGTTCTATAAACTCGTTTGTACAAGTTAAAACGTCTTTACTTGTGTAGTATCATTACTCTACCCTTTCACTTCGAGATGTGTTAAAATATAGTTGTCCTATTTATCATAAATATACATTTGTTGGCTACCTGCCATGTAATAAATGAGCGGATATAAAATTCCCATTTGGATTATAATAGTTATTCTCCGCCCATAGTTATTAAAGTAATAAGTTGTTCGATATATTAATACATATTTGTCATTTTGCACGCACGGTATTAGGAATAACAGCTGGAGAAATCATATGACACTTATTAATTCTTTAAACGTGACGTTGATAAGGAAAATGCTATCTCGTAAGCAATATGACTTACCGAGCCGTTAGTTGTTTACAGTGCAGATCTCGAATATGACAAATTCGCAAGTGTAAAAGCAGCATGAGCACCTCGTGTGTGATATAAAGCAAACATATCGAACACATGTTAATAGTTGCAACTGGATCGAAAAAGCAATAGTCTGAAGGTTGATTTTGTAAATTAATTCACTTCATAGTGCCACTTTATGAAAAAACGTTCTAGACCGAAATATGGTTATTTCGCTAAACATGCGTTAAGATCGTCGAGCACAACCCCGACGACTATATGTATATTCGCGTTCAAGAAAAAGGGATCTTTCCGATCAAATTCTTTGTAAATCAGGGCCATAATTCAATCAATACCACAGTACCATAATATCATAACAAATCAATAAAGTAACCTTAAAAAATATGAAAAAGGTAAAAAACTATCTGATCGGCAAAAAATACATTGAAGTTCATGACATGATCATTCATCTTTAAATTTTGAATATTAAAACGTTTAATATAATATACAAGAGAAATGTTACAGAATACGTCCATATAACATAATCAACCGTAAATAACACACGCAACATCTTAAAAAGTAACATATTCGAAAGTGATCGTCCGAAATAAGGCTTCTGAATAAGGAACTAACTAATTACCAATTCCTTATTCATAAAAACCATATTTTCGGATACTTTAAATCGGATCATTATCGCATAGTACAGCCACAGATCCATCAGTAAAGCGAAAACAAACTCAGCAAAACGAGGACATTACAACCAAAAGATGGGAAAATAATGCTAAATGGCTAAAACAGTATGAGGAGGATTTCATGAAAGACCATGAAAATAAAAATCCATGTTTCAAAATTCAAGGCCAGGTAGAACGACGAAAAACCTACGCTTCTTTAGTTCAAAATAAACAACTTGAACATCAAAGGTCTGAATATTCATACGGGTCAAGACAACAAAACCAGACGCGAAGAATTAAACAAAATTACAGCAACCAGAGGAACGCTTTCACAGACTACGAAGTATCGGAAGACCACAAAAATCAGAAATTTTAACAATTACCACTGCCAGAAGCAACACCACCATTCATAATTTGAAAGAGAATTAGACCATAGGCCTTACAACAACGATAGAAGAAGAAATTACAACCGGAGAAATAGCAATATTAACAACTCCTTCGATCCAAATACTGACTCAACGCCAGAAGATCCAACAATTGATTTTTTAGACGGGAGAACGGGTGGAACAGTCCAACATAAATATAGAAGGTAACCTAGCTGAAATATCTAAACATCATACTAAAATATTGTATTTGTCAAAAAGAGAATTAACCGATATTGAAATTAAAGTCTTGTTGAGGGGTTTTAAATTTTCACCAATACCTATTCATAAAAGTAATACATTTGAGGTAAATGAAGATATAGATAATTTCCATCGAACTTTAAGGCTTAAAGAATATTTTAATTATAACCATACATCAGATAACATCTCACTAGTTAAAAATAAAAGTAAGTTTTGTCCACCAAGAAACAGAAACGAAACATTAGAAAAATACATTGTTACAACTAAAACTTTGTGTCCAGAATACAATCATCTAAAAAATAACATTAAACACAACATAACACTAAAAGAAAGGCATGCGATTAAATCACTGTCTGAAGATAACGATATAATTATTAAAGAGGCCGATAAAGGCGGTGGGATTGTCATTATGAACAGGGATTTTTATGTAAGACAAATTGGGGATATATTGATTATTATAAAGAAATACCTAAATCTGGTAGCCAACAAACATTTACCAAAATACGAACATTAATCCATATCAATAAGAAATTAACTAATGATGAAATAAATTATCTCTTAAACTTTGAATGGAAAACAAGTTCATTCTATGGACCCCCAAAAATAAACAAAAGCAAAATTATCCAGGACGTAGATAAGAAATAAAACGCAGAATATATTGAGCTTTTAGACCCAGAAGACTTAACTTTCAGACCTATTGTTGCGGGTCCAAGTTGTGAAACTAATAGACTAAGTAATTTATTAGATATTCTGCTAAAACCTTTTGTTCAGCATATAGACAGTAATGTTAAAAATAGCATACATTTTATTCAACATTTACCTAAGCAAGTACCAGAAAATACTATTTTAACGTCGTTTGATGTTATAAATATATACACAAACATACCACACATGTTAGGATTAGAGGCAATAGATTATTGGATGACTAAATATCCTACTCTTATTAACCAGCGTTTTTCCAAGCTTTTTATAGAGGAAGGTCTCAAAATAATTCTTGAAAACAACAATTTTCGCTTCAACGACAGATTTTATAACCAAATAAAAGGAACAGCTATGGGTACTAAGGTAGCCCCTACATATGCAAATTTAGTAATGGGATATTTAGAACAAAACTTGTATAATCAAATCAAAATAACATATGACGAACATTTTGTTTCCGTTTTTAAACATTTTGGAAAAGGTATTTAGATGAATGCTTTTTGTTCTGGATTAAAAATATAAATGAAATACACTCTTTTCATAGTATACTTAATAATTTGCACCCTGATATTAAATTTACAATAGAAATTTACAACTGCAAATTACCATTTCTTGACATACTTATAATTAAAAAGCAAACGCATATTATCACGGATATATACTACAAAAAACGGATTCCAGGCAGTATCTCAGTTTTAAATCATGCCATACTTAACATACAAAAATAAATATTCCGTACCCGCTGGCTAAAAGAATTTGCACTATTGTCTCCGATTATGAACTTAAACTGAAACGCCTAAATGAACTTGAACAATCACTTTTGCAAAGAGAATACCCTAAATCTGTCATTAAACAAGGTAGTCAAAAAGCTCTTTCGGTTCCGCGTGAAATTTTACTAACAGAAAAACCTTCGGAAAATACATATGTTATACCATTCATTTCTAGATATAATTCTAAAAATAAAGAAGTTGTCGGTGTACTGAAAAATAATATTGACATTTTCAAAACTAACCCAAGTATGAACCAAATTTTACAAAATGCAAAAATAATAAAGTGGTAAAAACAATCACCTAATTTAAAGCAGTTACTCACAAAATCTGATTTTAACAAAGTCCAGCCCACTGTGAAAAAATGTAACGACCCAAGATGCTGCATGTGTGGTTATATGTTCAAGGCGAACACTTTAATTTTAATGGTAGGATATTTTAAATAAAAACAGAAATGTCATGCGATGTCAAAAATGTTATTTATGTCTTAGTATGTAGTGTTTGCAATAAATATTACATTGGACAAACTGGAGATAAACTACGTAATCGACGAACTGTTCATGAACAACAAATGCGCGATCCCTCAACAAGACAAATGCCATTAAGCAAACATCTTGATGAATGTTCTAAAATGGAACCAAAATTTAAAATATTTCCATTTTATAAGTTATATTCGGACTCTATTTCAGCTAGGTTAGCAAATAAACAATTTTTTTTTTGATTTATTTAAGCCCCTGTTAAATTCATTGTTATAATTTGACGTTTGACGTCATAATATAAGTAACGTCATTTGACGTTGTTACTTAGACAATTTGACGTTATTGTTGTATATTTTATATGCCCTGATGAGCTGTGCGAAACCGGTCGGCATATATTAATGCAATTTTTTATACTCATGCGACGTTTGTTTATTTTTTTCAATATATATATATATATTACATTTAAGACCGGAATATTGGGTAAATTTCGTTATTTGACAACACATGAAGATTTTTGTCGTTACCTCCTTGACGCAGTTTGCAGCGAGTTATCAATATTGTTTTAAAAGGATGTCGATTAAATTTCTGGCTTTGTCAATTATGAATTTTTATTACGTTGATAATCAATAATCTGTTGTTAAACCTTTTGCAAATGAAAATAGAAAAAGTATAAACTAGACTTGTGAGCTCCTTCATTTTTTCATAGCACTGTCATAAATAAACTATTTCGTTACGTTTCTATCAACAATTTTATTATTAAAATTTATATTCACATGTAATAGATTTATGGGATGAAAAGTCATGTAATACAAATGCTTTCGCCTAGAAAACAGGCAACGGAAGTGGATTTATAACTATGGGTAATGACCTATTCGAAATGATAGCAGGTAATTTGCAAAGGAGATCTCATAGTTTTTGGCAATGCTTATTTGGATCATTTATATGCTAGATCTCACGCGCGAACGATACCTTCTTAAAAAGAGATAACTTCCTTAAAAGTTATTGGAGCGGAACGATCTGTCAATATTCGCATGTCTATCTTATAAGGAAACGGTACAACTTTGATCTCGCGGGGATATTAACTATTCATTAGAATTGTATTAATTATCAAATGTAAAGAAACGACCTGACAACGCTGCGCATGTTAACACTTATACTGCAAATCAAGTTCATTCAAATTCTGCTCTTTACTGTTTGTGATTTCGCTCGAACATGAAATGTGGGATGGGAGGAAAGAATGAAGGGCGGAAGGAAGGTTGGACGGATATCAAAAAAGACGGTTGTCGGAGAATTCCGTTTCATACACACGAAAACTCAATGCCATTAAAATGTTGCGAGAAAAACAATTTCGAAATATATAAAACCACATTTAAAATAGATGATGATTTACGAGACTGGTATCTTATACAAATACGTGTAGACATCTCCCATAATGACAACACTTATTATATAGTACACATAATCTAGATACTATAAATTTATTTAATCACCAAATTGTTCGTGAATTTTGCATTTTAAATGTATTTTAGACTATGCAATTCAGCACTTAAGTTACCTTTCAAATGTGTAATATATAACAAACAAAAGATACACATATCTACAACTAAAGTTTTATAATATGTATGAGCAAATTAGTTGGTATAGTGCGAGAAATATTAAATCGTATAAATTGTATATGAATGTATGTTCCATAACAACATGTACGCTGTTGTCAAATAGCTGTTTATAAATACTATGTAAATAACATGCTTGCATGTATGTATGTATGTTGTGTCTTACGGAAATAATAGTTTATGTGTTTATGTACATGTTCTTAAAATACTATGTAAACAATATGCTTGTATGTATGTCTGTAATATCTTAAGAAGAAAATAAAAAACCTGTTGTAAAAAAAATGTTGCGAGAAAGTGCACTGTCTGTGGAGTCCTCCCCCCGGGCATGTTGAGTGCCGAACCCAGTGCCTCGAACGGTCCAACCGAAACTACCAGAGGTCATCCAGAAACCACGTTGCAAGAAAGCTCCACGACAGTCTCTGGGATTGCGCATGGCTTCCTTTTCGCACAGAGCCGGCATGTTCATCTCAGAGATTGACAAGAGAAAAGAATGGAAGTACTAGAGACGATTTACTTAACGCCAATGGTTGTAATCCGGAATTTAACATTTGGATAAAAAAATATCCACAGAAATTAATAATAATGCTGATCTATTTGTTGCACCGATGGTAGTTTAATTCTAACAATTACAATGTATACGTTACGTGCTTTTAAAATGATTGTGTGTGTGTCAGCTTGTTTTGTACCCCATCTACATTTTTCTATTAGACCAATTTAAGTTAATATTTAGATCAAGTCAACAACAAACACACTTTTAAAAAGTGTCTTTGTACATTATTAAGCATAACACTGTGTATACAATTTCAGAAAGGTATATTTCATTAACAGAAGATAATCAATCCACATTTGAATGGCTTTACTCGTCGTTAACGTTTTGAGCGTCTTGTGACATGTCACTACAATAAACGTCAGAAATACATCAATTTGCAAACACACTGTACAACGTTTACTAGTATTAAACTATTGCCTACATTAACAGTATACATATCACGCCACGAAATGTATCGTTACAGAAACATATACTTTTACAGTATCTCATCTCATCTCATCTTGCCTGTGGTCCCATCTGGAAAATAGGCCGCCAACCAGCTTCCTCCAGGCGTCTCGGTTCTGGGTGAGTATCCCCGGCTGCCCCCATGTTTGGCCCATCTGCTTAGCATCTGCATCCAGGTCCCGGCGCCAGGTGTTTGTAGGCCGCCCTCTCTTCCTGTTTCCTTGGGGTTCCATGTGAAAGATTGCGTATGGGATGCAGGCTTGCAAAGGGTGTGGCCTATCCACCGCCAACGTCTCTGAAGGATGTCTTCTTCACATGGCTGCTGCTTTGTTCTTCTCCATAATTCTTCGTTGAAAAGCTTGTCTGGCCAGCGGATCTGGAGGATCTTTCTGAGGCAGGTGTTTATGAAGACTTGTATTTTCTTTATGGTGGCGACAGTGGCTCTCCAGGTCTCTGCTCCACAGAGGAGAAGTGGCTTCACGGTGCTATTGAAGAGCCTAATCTTGGTGGTGATGCCAATTTCGCTGGATCCCCGGATGTTCTTTAGCTGATGGAAGGCTGCTTGTGCTTTACCGATGCGGGTTCTGACATCTGCATCCGTTCCTCCCTGGTTGTCCACAATACTGCCGAGATAGGTGAAGCTATCCACCTCCTCTAGCGCCTCGCCTTGGACTGGGATGGATGTGTTGTTGGATGCGTTGGTCCTGAACACCTTGCTCTTCCTTCTGCTGATGGTGAGGCCCAGTCTAGCTGAGTTATCCGCAACCATGTTTGTCTTTTCCTGCAGCTGTTGTTGGGTTTGGGAGAGAAGAGCCAGATCATCGGCAAAGTCGAGGTCTTCAAACTGTTTCCACAGAGTCCACTGAATTCCATTCCGCTTCTGCTCCGTCGATGTCTTCATTACCCAGTCTATGGCAGGAAGGAACTAGAAAGGTGAAAGTAAACAGCCTTGCCTCACTCCGGTTCTCACTTAAAAGGCGTCCGCGAGCGGTCATCAATGAACGATTCTACAGATAATTCCTTCATAAGACTTCCTGATGATCTTGGTGATCTTTTCTGACACTCCGTAGTGTCTCAGAAGTCTCCAGAGGGACTCCCGGTCAACGCTGTCGAATGCCTATTCATAGTCAATGAAGTTTACATACAGCGGTGAATTCCACTCCAGGGATTGTTCCAGAATGATGCGCAGGGTTACAATCTGATCCGTGCACGATCTCTCCTTTCGACAGCCTGCTTTTTGTCACGGAGATGCGGGTCTACTGCGTCTTTTATTCTGTTCAGCAGGATGTGATTAAACACCTTTCCTTGAATGAACAACAGTGTGATCCCTCGGTAGGTGGAGCAGGAACTGAGGTCGCCTTTCTTGGGAAGCTTGATGAGGTCACCCTCTTTCCACTCTTATGGAATTTCTTCTTCTTACCATATATTGCTGAAGAGCGGGTGTAGTAGCTCCACACTGGTCTCCACGTCAGCTTCAAGCGTTTCTGCAGGTCTGCTGTCAGGTATGTAGATTTGCCGTTTTTTTAATTTTTTGATTGCGCTGCTGATCTCTTCCTTTGTGGGAGTGCAGCACTTGATTGGCATATCACTCATAGCCAGCGGATTCTCCGGTGGATTCGCAGGAGCTGGCCTGTTGAGTAGCTCCTGGAGGTGCTAATTCCACCTCTTCTTTTGCCCTTCATTATTTATTATTACTTCTCCATTTGTGTCCCTTACTGGCTTCTCTTGCTTGGCAAACTTTCCTGCTAATCTCTTGGTGATGGAGTACAGATCTTTAGCTCTTTTCTGATAGGTTGCCACTTCCTCCCCTGTTGCAAGCGTTTCTAGGTAGTTCCGCTTGACTGCTCCAATACTTTGCCTGACGCTCCTATATGCTTCGGTGTACTGTTCTTGTGCTTTTACTTTTGCTGCTCGTGTTCTGCTGTTATTGACACTTGCCTCCTTTTTCGTCTTTTCGCAACTTTCTGAAGCGTCTCTGCTGATATCCACTCCTTGTGGGTGTAAGACTTGGAGCCCAGTTCTTCTTTGCATGTTGAAGTCACTGCTTCTTTCACGTTCTGCCATTTCTGCTCTATCGTTTCTTCTTCAAGCAGCTCCTCTAGGACATGGAACTTGTTTGAGAGAGTTACCTTGAACTCTTCTTGCTTCCAGGTGTATTTCAGTGTAGCAGTGTTGTAACAATGGTGTTGGCTGGGTCACCCTGTCCAATACTTTTTCAGCTTCAGTTTTAATCGAGAAACAAAAAGATGATGGTCCGAAGCCACGTTTGCTCCACGCCTGACACGTACATCCTGAAGAGAGCGACGAAACTTTCCTGCCATGCACAGGTGATCAATCTGGTTCTCCGTTGACGGGTCTGGTGACACCCAAATTGCCGTGTGTATCCTTCTGTGATGGAAAACACTTCTTCCGATGACCAGATTACTTGTGGGGCACAGGTCGGGGAATCTCTCCCCGTTGTCGTTCATCTCGCCTAACCTTTGCTTCCCCATGATCTCCTCATATACTCGGTTGTCACTGCCGATCTTGGCACCCATTAGAATGTTAAGGTTTCTCTTTGGTCTGTCTTGTATGATGGTTGACTGTCTATTGTCCTTCTCATCCTCTTTACTGTCGTTCGTCGGGGCGTAGCACTGGATTATGTCCACGGTGATCGTCTTCTTCTTGGTAAGGAAAGAGGCCGTCATGATCTGTGGTTCATGTGCATCCCACCCGATGAACGCTCTCTGTGCCGACTTGGAAAGCATCAGGGCTACTCTCTGGGTGTGTGCTGCATCCGCCTGTTCACAGCATCATGCATGTAAATAAACATACATAATTAACTTCACTTCAACAATCGTAAACAATAAATATAACAACTATTCGTGAAAACTATTTCACAAATGTGTATCACTCAAGACCGAACTTTTGTAAGCATATAATGTTGAGTCACTAACGTAAATATTAGTCATATATCGCCACCACAATAATCGTGAACAACAAACAGATATTTAACAAGCTGTATATAAAGCAATTCACTTAAGAAATTCAAAAGTTCGCTAAACACAGTAAAAACTACCATTTAACATTGAACACTTAAAATACAAGTTTATATTTAACCTTCGTACATCGAATTAAACGAATAAGTCTTAGTGAATACAATCATCATACAGCGTGGGTTTGAGCGAATACAATGCATTTTAAAATAGTATAAAGATCAATTTGTTACCAAAATTATCAATCTATATATAAAAGTAATATTCAGTTCTCTGTATTCAATAGAAAGGATTTTAAGATATGGTGTCATTTGTGTTTCAAACGAAGAAACACACGCTGGAAGTTACTGTTTATCAGTTGAGCCTTGTTCTGGGAAAACTGGACTTAATGCATATGTTTTTCGCCCAGGCTAATCAGGGACGACACTTTCCGCCTAAATGGTTGTCGTTGGTGTTTCGTACGAAGTAACACGCACTGAAATTAACTGCTCGTCCTTGGTTTTAAGTGGTGCAGGTATGTCTGTTAAATGCGATGCAGTTACCAATGTAAGGTACCCGCTGTCAGGCTGCGATATCGAACTTGCGACGTCCTCTATTTCATCATAGACCGCACCATCCAGCTCGAGGTATGAACGTCTGGGCTTCTGTTCAGACCGCTGCTAGGTTAGACAATGTACAGAATATATTTATTAACAATATACGCCTTTCCTTTAAATATCATTTTGTAAACTCGTGCAATTAAATACTCGATCATATGGAAATTAACAAAATTGTTGTTACTTTCATTAAATGTATGTCACTTTTTAAAACATTTCATTCACTATTTTTTAGTATTAAAGCAGGATAACATATTGCATTCATTTCACAGTTTTAATCCGGCATCGTAAACGGTGCTGTTCATGTAAAACACTAAACCTAGCCATACACATATATACCAATACACCACTTTTATATTAATAATATTTTTATAATTAAGTATTGAGCAAAGATACTTAATTATATATGGCGGTATCATAGTTACACATTGACTGGACATTGACTTTTTAGGAGTTGGAGCGAAACCCAGATCAGTTGTTCGTTTCAGATTGAAGTTTTTTAACATTTACTCTACATGCATGAAGGAATAATAAGTTTTTAAGAGCTATACATATATTTTCGTAAACTTAACCAGAAGGTCAGAAGGGAAGGGAGGGTTAAGCAGAAGAGATTATGAGCAGCAGTTTTATATTTAGTCTTTCCAATTGTATAGTAAACTCTATACTCTGCATTACTTGTATTTTTAAAGCAGTATCATTTACACGAATGTTTGCTTACAATTGGTTGACCACTTACGGGAAGGGGCTTCGGCACATTGTCAGTGTCTGCGGGCACATCACATTTATCAGCTTTTGGAGAGTACCGGGAATATGGATCTTCAGTATGCAGCTGCCTTCGGCGTCTTAAATTACACATGTTACACTTCAGACATATAATTATACGACAGCATGTGTGTACACTTATTCCAAATTATGTTCACAAAAACTCGTGTTACTTAAAGAGTGCACTATCTTAAATGACTGAATGAATAACTCTCACACGTATGAGCATCACATACATAGAAAAACTAATTGAATTGTTGCAGATATATTATTTGACAGCATGTAAAGCAGAATATTTGTTTTACTTGTCAAATATATATATTTCTTCACGCGAAACGCATACGTGAAATGTAAAATAATATCACTTAGCTTACCTTTTGTAAACGAAGACAACAACTGCTGCCGCGACGAGAACTATCACAAAGACACCAATTCCAATGCCGACGTATCCAGATGTCGAAACTGAGCGTGATTCAGGCGCTTGAGTGAAAGACACAGGCGCTTGAGTGGTAAAATCCGCTAATTTGGAAGTAAAATCAGAATGATGGTGATGAATAAACGATCGAATTTAGCAAAAAGTATTATTACAATCATTAATCCGAACGAAAGCTGAACCTTGTATACCAAAAACAAGGTTAATGGTCGGCACTCAAAATAAGGGTCGGTCACGGTAATGTAAACAAAAAACGTGTTATTTTGCGCCTGAACATTATTTTTGTTCTCATTAATTTGTTCAGTTTTTTAATGATTGAATGATTGAACTTAATTCCGTTTAAACCTGAAATAAAACATAAGTTTTAGGTGAACTATATTTAAAGTATAATTGAATTTTACAGTAAATTAAACACGACGTAACTTTGCAAGTATTATTGAGTACATACAATATAAACTTGTTTAAGATTTGGATAATAAGTAAGATGACACGAACTGTGATTTAACGTAGAGAAAAAAATATCAGGGGAATTAAAAAATAATAGAAGTAAACGTAACTTTTCAGGTCGTGTTATTTTCTGACAATGTTAATCAACAAGTTAGCTTAATTTGCCCAAAAATTCACTAATTTACTACACGTATTGTGTTAAGGAATACGTACACTGACGAAAATAACAAGTTGTACTTGGTCGAATGATGCACGGTACAAATATGAATAATAATACTGTAGTAAAAATCAAATTAATTATGCGTCATGGCGGCCGGACAATCTATTGTTCGAAATTTTTGTTCATATGTATGAAGAGACAAAAGCGGATACAAGAAGACTCGTGATCAGTCATCTTTGTTCTGCAGCTGTATATCTTGAACAAAAGACATCCGTATCCATTTTAAGGCCGAATGTCTAAAGAGATTTCATGTTCAAATCCATTTTGATAATATTTCGAAGGTACATTAGACGATGATATTCGTAGTAAACTATAAAACAATAAACTAGGTCATTTGTTAATGTACCATTGCCGTTGAAAAGTTGACACGTTCCCGTGGGTTCGGGATTAGTGATGACTCCTTTCCATAACACGTGGAAGGACCACTGAAAGTTGATGAAGTCCGTGTTGTTTTCGTTTGTCAGGACGAACTCCTTGTCCGGCCTGTTGTGGCTTGCGGGGGACAGAGTGAGCATGTTCCAGTTCTGTGAAACAGAAACATTTCCAGGTAATATGAGTCGTGTTCTGAGAAAACTGGGCATAATGCTTGTGCGTAAAGTGTCGTCCCAGATTAGCCTGTGCAGTCCGCACAGGCTAATCAGGGACGACACTTTCCGCTTTAACTAGATTTTCGGTAAAAAGGGAATTCCTTTAAACGAAACATACCATTAAAGCGGAAAGTGTCGTCCCTGATAAGCCTGTGCGGACTACACAGGCTAATCTGGGACGACACTTTACGCAAAGCATTATGCCCAGTTTTCTCAGAACACGACTCATATGATAAATCTGTAGCGTGGGTGTGCACCAACAACGGCAGCTACAATTAGATGCATAACTATTAGAAATACATTTTACGGAGCTACAATTTTAATGTTTAGTTAAGTTATCGATGTCCCTTCATTTTCGATATCGTATTATTTATGGAGATGTTGATTGCGAAATTAATATTTTTTAGCTTATTTAAGTTTTACGCGACATCGTTGTATTTTATGATTGTGAAGGAGAATATTACATTTTAAAAATAACATAAAAATACACCACTTAATTTTTTTCTATTTATAAATAATAAATAAATGTTTTCGTCGACCGTTTGAACAAACACATTATAAAAAAATCGCCTTGGATTATGTTAAAGCTAACAGCAAAGTTGATTGATATATAAAAGCTTACCACGACATCTTGTACGTCTTGATTGAACATGACTAACAATACCGCCATCCTGCCGGCAACCAATCCTATTTGTGGTGCGCGGAAGTTGCAGTAATACTGGATTCTAAGTAAACCGGACTCTTCGGACCACGGCTTTGAGCCACGCTCAATCGGAACTTAAACCCATTTAAATGTTTTTATGGGTTAATTTTATTACAATCAATTTATAAACGCAATTTTATTTTAGTGTTGTTATCGAAATGACTCTAGTGTAAATGATTGCGTGTTCTGAAATTATTGTGGAGCTTTAATAGGTTTCGCATTAATTGAACACTTCTATATTTTTATTATCTACAACTTTTTTTGTACATCTCTTATTTGAACTCTATAATATTCACATTTTGTATTCATTTGAATGCGGAAAAGTAACGGTGTGTATTCGACCTGAAAAAGTTATTTATCAATTGTAATTGCATTTAATATTTTATGAAACCAGTTAAGAAACTCGCAAGAAAGTGTTTTGCTTCAAGACACAAACGATTTGATTATATGATAAATGGAATACTAATTTCTACAATGAATCTAAACTTCATATAAAAAATGTGATTAAACTTCACATATAATCACGTTATGCTGAGTTAAAGGGTATCTAATGGTACTGATATAGGCTTGCGTTTAATGTGAGGCATATAAAGACATGGCCATTTGTTTGCACTGGCATTTCCAACAAAAATAGTTTAGGTAGGTCGAAAACGTTAGTTTCGCGAGTTCGAAAAATTGTTTGCAAAGTTAATAATTAAATAAGGAAATATGCAGAACTGATTGACAAGTTATGTGTTGAACTATTTTTAATGGCCAAAACATTAAAGTTTGCGTCAATAAAACATTATAAAAGCATGTGTGTCTGTTACAAAAAAGTTTATGATCGTTACCAAATATAGGATGGGTCGACTTAGTGGAAGGAAACATTTGTATTTTACGCCAGAGCAGTATTTAAAGTTTAATTAAGTATAAGAGTTTGTTCAACTTGACGTAAAATTGGAAGAATGATTGGACTTCAATTCATTTAAACCTTCAGGGTCGACACTTTCCGCTTTTATGATAGTTTCAACTTCAAGAAAGTTTTTTCTAAGCCAAAGTCAAGTTTAGGCGGAAAGTGTCGTCCCTTATAAGCCTGTGCGGACTGCACATGCTAATCTGGGACGACACTTGACGCACGCACATGCATTAAACCCCTTTTTCACAGAGAAAGGCCCATATATACATGTAACTCAAGTTTAATGTAACATGTATTAAAAGTATATCAAACACGACGTAAATATGGGAAAATAACTTGACTAAACTAAATGTTACCTTGTTTAAGACTTAGAAAATAAGTAAGAAGTATATGCTCAGACATACAATGATCGTTTTAGTTAATATAAAAGGAAACTAAACATTCTATGTCGCGTTATTTTATGACAAAAATTATCAATTATTTTGCTATTTTTTCCGACAATTCATTTATCATTTTTACGTACTGTATGTTAAGTTTATATACACTTACGAACATTTTAGGTGGTATATGGTCGAAATATTCACGACACAGATGTTAATGATGATGGAATTTATCTCTAATTATTATGGGCCATTAAGTACGAACAATCTAGTGTGTGTGAAAATTATCATTAATAGCCGGAAGACAAAAACGGGTGATACAAGAAAACGCGTTACCAGTCATCCTGGTACTGCAAATGTATTTACAGTACAAAAATGACATCCATTTTAATTTCAAGGCAAACGTCTATTTTTGTTAATTTCGTGTTTCAATCCGCTCTGAGACATATTTCGAAAGCACCTTTGACGATGAAAAATAATAATGAAATGGCAAAAATGAAGTAACGAAACTTTTGGGAGTAAACCGATACACAAACAAGTAGGTCTTTCGAAAATGTCCGATTACCAGTGACGAAATCAGTGACGAGCTGACATGTTCCAGTGGGTGCGGGAGTGGAAGTGCGGACGGGAGGACCATAATCGATGTTTCCTTTCTATACCACGTGGAAGGACCACTGGAAGTTGGTGAAATCCGTATTGTTTTCGTTTGTCAAGACGAACACCTTGTCCGGACGGCTAGCGCTTGCGGGCGACAAAGTAAGCATGTTCCAGTCCTGAGAAAGAGAAAAACTTCCGGGTAATATGATATATCAGTTCCGTGGGTGTGCAGCTATACAAAGCTTTGTTCACATAGTGTTTACACTCTTCGTGACCAACATTGAAATTTAAAGTTTAACTATCGATGTCTAAGCGTTTGTGGTATCGTCTGACATACAGTGGTGTTTATTGCAAATTCTTCGTGAAGAGGGATCGAAACAAAACGATGTGTTATTTCCGATGACTTTTTGATCGTGTTTTTGAATGTTTATTTAAGTGTTAGATATACGTTTTACATGACATTGTTGTTGTTTGTTCTCAAGTGATTGTGAAGGAGAACAATACCGGTAAAGCATATCATAACAATACATGATGTTTTAAAAAGAGCTGTGCTAAATTTTCTCTATCGCACATTCAAACATTCTTTTATTTCACATTAATAAATAAATTCATTTATCGACCGTTTAAACCAACACATTATATAAAACAGAAATATTAAAAACAATAAAGATGGCGTTGATGTTGATTGATTTTTTTGTTTTGTTTTTGTTGGCTGGAAACGACCGTCAGTAAATTCAGTAAGATTACAGAGTTATGACTATTGGCGGAGTGTTTTTTTTTCTGAACAATTCTTTGCTGCATTATATCTAATTTATATAAATCAGGAAGAACGTATTTACAATCTTACGTAGATTTTACTCTTAGAGTGTAAAATCCGAACAAAGGCTACTATTTGTTACAACAAACTTGGAGCTGAAAATGTGGTGTGCCAATGTTTATGAATCGCCTTGTCCATCACAAAACTTGAGGGCGCAAAATATTCATTAAAACTCGGTTCAGCAACTCGATAAGTACCCGTGTATGCGGCGTTGGTCGATCAACATCTATATATCGTCTTGATTTTTTTTTATTCAAAGCTGGATTTTCATTAGCAAATGAATATTTTACATTTAATAGATTTTTTAAGAAAAACTAAATGCATTTCTCGACAAGAAGTAAAATCACTAAATAATAGTGGGTCTCCATTTCTAAACGGCGTATATCCTTAACGCTATATTGCACAACACATATAGTCAGGTTGTTTTTATATTAAATGTAAAACTTGCTGATGTAAGTGCAGAACGTTTTCTATTTAGCTTAGTTAAGATAGTTTAACAAGTGCGATCGTTCCAGTCATTCATTCGTGCATACTGGCGTAAAATTTCTACCACATTTTATTGGCCGTAAATAAAGGTCAATTAATGTGAAGACATGAGTAAGACAACTACGCCAAATAAGCCTAGGATAATATTCACGCTTATAGAGCAATTGATTGATATATCAATGCTTACCAAGATATTCTGCACTTCTTGATTGAAAATGACTAACAATCTCGCCGACCTGCTGGTGACCAAGCCTACTTCTGGTGCGCGGAACTTGCAGTAATACTGGATCTTCAGTAACCCGGTCTCGTCGGACCAGGGGTCCGGGCCGCGCACAAATGGAACTGAAACTGGGGTAAAGTTATGCAATAGTAATGGTATTAGATATATAATAACATGGTACTGCCCTCAAATTGTGTAATATATCTGGTGAGGCAAAATAACGGCAAGGCTCGCCGAGCTGTTGTTTTATTCGCGCCGAACCTGATATTTTACAGATTGATATGGGTCTAAATGTGCTTTTCTGTGAATCATACCTTTACTCCCGATTTAATTAAAGACAGAACTAAAAATAATCGCTAAGACGCTTATTTTTTATTACAGCGGGAATGAATATGTTGTATGACTTGTGTATTGTTACCTTATGAGCCATAGTGCTTAATACTTGTAAAATTTGCGTAGCTTTTTGTGTCTAATTTTTTGAAGTCTCGGTTAAAAATGTTTATTTCATTGAATCTGATTCTATTATCAAAAGTGAGGATTTTATAGTTGATTCAGATTATTTTGACCTACTTCCAAACCTTGACAGATGCAAAGACTGTCAACGTGATATAACGAATTATACCAGACACCTTTTATCAGGCAGATATTTATGTAGTTGTATGATTAATGGTTATATTTTGTATCTTTAATTACACATGCAGCACACATGGACAATTGTGTTTTTCCCGATCAAAGGCCATTTCAAAATACTGCCGTCTTGACCGATAAAGTGACTTTTTAAAACCATTTTTATTGTAAGGGGAACAAAATACAATCCAATTATACAAAATATGCACTGATTTGAAATCTATAAAGAAGTTAATGAGATCCTTCCGCACACGAGGCTGCATTATATGATGACTCAGAGTGCGGTTCAGCACTGTTACATATACATTTACTGGACCCAGGAATATTTGGGGAAAAAATAAAATAAGGCTGCAATTTCCTGCAATTTGCTTTTTTAATATTCAATATTCGATTTAAGTGTGGTCTTGTGCTTGAGAGAGAAACCCGCGAACCCGCTAAAAGAGCCTCACCTATCCAATATGTTTACTACGAATCAAGCTCACGTGCGCCGGGAGAGGAGATTGAACCCAGGCCCCCTAGGTGAGAAGAGCGTTTTTAAACAACTGAGCTAAGCGGACAGCCCGATTTTGCTTGTGACGGCAGTGGTTTTTAATAAAAAGAGACAATCACTGCGAGGATTGTGGTAATTAAGTATGCTGCATATTAAGTTATAAATATATTGATTGTCATCACCATTGAACCCACATACCGTATTGCTGCCCTTTAATCACTATGTAATTATAACACATTTAAAAGAGGTGATTTATTGTTATGCTTACCTAAACAAAATGCGTTTCCAAATAAGAGCATATTCATCGCCAAGCGGATATGTCCATCTTTTCTCATTTCTGAAAATAAATTAAAATAATAATAAAGGCAATAAAAGGTAAATTTCAAAATAGTAATACTAACGGCGATAAAAACCGTGCTAACAGCACACGTAGCTTAAAACTGAACTGACCCGAAGCTTGCTTCCAACAAGTCAGAGTAATTCAAATCAAATAAGTCTTATTAGAGAATTTAAGATATGTGGGGACAATAACATGACGGTGGTATTCTTGATATTTTTAACAGCTAAAACAGTCCAAACGATCCATAGAAAAATCGTTATGCGCGACAAATCTGACATGTCTAGCAAAGTGTACAAAGGTTAGCGGAAAAGTAATAGACTAAGTGTAGAACTTTCCAGCGCCAAGAATACATACTACCGACATTATTGGGGACGAAGAAGGGTTAACAAAAAAGTTCGTTGCAATATAAAATCATTTTTACTGGGTAGATAGCAGGACAACTCACGCCCATTACATATAAGTGCAGTAGCTTATGCTAATTACTTCATGCCATACTTTGCACATAAGATTATTAAAATAAGTACTGACCTGGATAATTTACCTCTCTTGAAACCAATAAGTCCTCTTTAGGATGAAATAAAACAACAAATATATCGTTTCCATACACACCACATATAACTTTTGACTGCACTGGTATTTATTCGGGAAAATACAATGTGACATATTATAAAAAGATATTCTTTGCCTCAATCCAATATTCGTTTGAGCATTTTTAATTTGGTGTTTAATTGCCCCTTTATTAAGCACAAACCGATTATCTCATCAGATATGGTAAAGGCACTTACTAAGTAACAACAGGATGTCATAAATCACAGTTCACATGCGAATGTCTGATCATTAAACACAACTGATATAACGGGAATGCACGAAACAAAAAAATAAATACATACCACCACAAATGTGGTAAAAGCTATTTACAAAACAGGAAAACAATATAGATTTATGATGTAAACAGCGCGATATTTATCAATCACAATAAATAGTAAAGATGGTTCTTGTAACACTTATTGGCAGTTAAATCTGCATTATTTGTATGTTTTTCTATCAGTAGCATGTTCAAATGTATCTATACACTTAACAAATGATTCAATTTGAAAGAAAATGAACAAAACATTTAAATATTTTCATGCACTTTGCTTTTCGTAGGGCTTCGTGTATGGTTGATTCAAAGCACCTCTTACACTTTCGATAGCCCCGTTAACATTATTAAAAATACACTAGCATACCCATACCATTGAACATAATAATTATATACTAATGCATATTATGATAATTATAATTTAACTTATTGAAATCGTTGTTTAAAACATTATACGGCTTATTTATAATGATAAATTTACTTCGTGACATTCTCAATGATGAGTCCTCAGACCACCTGTACTGGGACACTAATGAAAAACTCGTAGTTTTATAAAGATGCAATTAGATGTATTTATATAAAGTATTGTTACTAAATATGATAGTTTTGTTGTTATAATTATTTAGTTGTTATAATGTTTATTGCCGAATGTATTGTTGATTTAGTGAATTAACAGATTCCTGTATGCATATGTTTTACGTTCCTGTAAGTGCATGCGCGGAAAATCCTTAATGTAAACAATAACAATTAACATGTCTATATTGTAAGAAATTGTCACATGCAAAAACTAACAAACACTACTATGCATTTAATTGTCTACATAATCTGTAAATAAGCATTTTAACATGTCCATATCATTCACGGTCGGGCTTATAAGCTGGCCAAAGATTTATTATGGTGCAGCAAGTCAGTATAGACGTTTGCCCTGTAAGTTACACTCTGACCGTGAATGAAGCCATGTGGTTCTTACGCGCAACAAATCGTTGCATAATGTTACTTTCAAATCCTTTAATGCAAAGTTAAGTTATAGAGAGGACAAGACATTTTTTGACATTCGGACCATAGATCTCAACGTTTTACCTAAACCATAAAGGAAGAAAAGTGTTACTGTGAGTGACACTACGTTTCATATCCATGTTAGTTAATATTTTGTTAACATTTGTCCGATTTTGTAAATGTATGTAGAATATAAAGAAGTGAAACTCCAGCTGCTGGAGCACTATTGCATTCTCATTATATAAATAATTAGTATATACAATGTGTTGGTCCTTTATTTATGGCAAGTGATCAATTGCCAAAACAGTACGAAACAGCACAATGCAAAAAACATACACAGAAGTTATAGATTAAAAAAAAAATCGCAACCATATATATTTATATTGATCAAAGCATAAGAATTATGAAAACTAATCAAGAGAGACAACTTAAGAAAAGTGCCTCACTGAGAAGCATTGCATTCCAACTACAAATCAATAGCACAGATGTTTTCAGTGTTAACAAGAACTTATTTTAAATCATAAATATTTTGCAATGACATTCATTAAAACTTCTTTCACAACAGTCAAATCGCTTGATATTAAAAGATGTACTGTTCAAAATAAATAAGTTCACCAAGGCATGGCTACTACTATACCAATACAAGCAGTCGAAGACTTGACATATAATCATTAGTTGAGTGAATAATTATGTCAAGTATCGACAAGGGTCCTCAAACAGTAATGAACAAACAGTTTGTAAAAGAAAGCGCATCGATGCGTTTAACATAAGATAATAAGAAACAAAAGCAAGACCGTTTATAAATGGATCCATAGAGTAAATGAGAATTTGGAAATGGGATGATTAAAGGTGACACGTCAATAAGAGAAACTCTGAAGAACCTAATAACAAAACTGAAAGATAAATATATAAGTCAGTTATTTACAAAATTGAGCATCTGGAATAAAATAGGCTTTTAAAAGGAATGAGAGAGGCTTAACGAATCAATTGAGTCGATAGAAAAACTATTGTGAAGAATTAAGAAAACGCAAATATTAGCACAATCAATCCACAAACATGAAGGGAACATAAAATAACTTCAGAAAGTGACAGAACTATACAGCAAAACAACAATATGAAAATTCGAGATATTTCTTGATTCAGCAACAAAGGTAGTACAATTCTTGAAAAACGATTGTGAAAACCTGAGGCTTTCGGATATCGATACAGCTCATCGTCTTCTCAATTCACACAACAATAACTCAGAAATTAAAAGTACGCTTCGTATCTTCTGGTAGTGAGAGAATAAGTTATGATTCAGAGACGCAAAATGAAAAATAATGGGGTTTGTTTTATAAATGGAGACTGGACGCGGCCAAATATTTACATCTTGATATTTATTTATAAATAGAGGAGTCACATGGTTCTTGGAATTAAATTGCGTATTTTTTTTACAAAGACAGGTTCAGGAAGATCCGGTTTGTGCTGTAAAAAACAAGAGTTAATACCATGCCCATAAAATACGCTGGATCTTCAATATATACATATCATTAAACACATATTTAGTTTATAAATGAGTAACTATAGATCAATAAATATGTTAACTGCTATGTAAATAAATATAAACGCCGTTTTTGGGTCACCGTTGTGTACATCCATTACGAAAAAATCTGATGTACTACATAATATGCTCGTAAAGATATAAAAACGGAACTCTTTTCTTTTAAAAAAACTATAGAGCCCGCAGTGATAATTATCCAACCTTGGTAACATTACTTACGGTCTTGCTTTCGTACTTTTTAGCTCATGTATTCATGTCAAACATGAATTGAGTTGAAATAAAAGGTTGTTTGACTTTGACTTGACTTGCGAATAAACGAGTTATATTGCAAACAAAGCGATCCATTAAATACAATCATTGATGCATGACATGCTATCGCGATTCATGCGATGTTGTATCGTTTATGTTTAAAAACTATCAAGAGATTATTTGTGTTAAGGAGACACCTACTGTGGTTTTGGTGTAATGATAATTCATGCAATTAGTACATATGGTTCATCCTTTTCACAGATAGGCAGTCAAAAATCTGTTATAAAACAGTGTTATATAAAAATAAAAAGTACTGGCTAGACTTGCGAACTCCTTCGTTTTTTCATCGCACTTTAATATATACATTATGTTTACGTTTTAAACATAATATTTGTGAATAAAAGTTAAATAAAATTAGATGCATGTGATCAAAAAATACAAACGAATGGCTTAAACAACAGACAACGGAAGTTGATTACATATATTAACAATGGGTTAGGCGTTTTTGGTAGGTGGCAATTTCCAAGAGAGGTCTCCTAGTTTTGGGCAATGCTTATATGGATCAGTCATGCCCAAGATGTCACGCGGAAACAAAACATTATTACAAAGGCGATAATTACCTGAAAAGTATTTGAGCGGAACGACCAGACAATATGCGCGTGTCTACCTTTTAAGGAAACTGTCTCTAAAAATTAATCTCGCGCGGACATGAAAAAGTCATAAGTTAATGACGTATTAATATTAAAAGTGTATTATCTTTTAGAAAAAAACAACAACAATATTACTCCGAAAGGACCAGACAACGATGCGCATGTTAACACTATTGGACTAGTTAATATCAAGTTTAGACGGATTCGGATCAGAAGTGTTTCAGATCTTGCTCGGAAATGAAAAATGTGATGGGAGTAAATACGGAGGGACGGAAGTATGGACGATATGACGGACGGATATCGAGAAGGACGGTAGCGTTATCGGGAAAACTCGTTTGCAGACCCACGCACACTAATTTCAATAAACATTTTGCGAGATGGTTCCATGCCTGTGGAGTCATCTCCGTGCTGGTTGAGTTCCGGATCTTGTGCCCCCAAGATATCCATCCCAAGCAACCAGAGGTCGAACCCGCTATCTGGGCGGGGAAGAACGAGATGCAAGGAAAGCGCTACGTCAGTCAAGGTAGGGAGGGGGGGGGGGCTTGCAGCGCTCGGCTACTGTATCGCAGAGAGCTGACATGTCTATTTGAGTGATCGACAAGATGAAAGACGAAGCTCGTGGCCCAATCGTTAACAATGTTAACGCCAATAGTTGTAATAATGAAAAAAACAAACCATATAATCCGTAGACATGCAAACGACGTTGATCTATTTTATGTACCAATGGTAGTTTAATTAATTATAGTCGATACGGTATTTGATTTTGAAAGCATTTTAATGTGTCAGCTTGGTTTGTACCCCAATCGAAGTCTTCTGTTTAGGTGACATTTTAATTAATTCAAAAACTAAAAATAACTTTTTCTTCAAACATTCATCAGCATAAAATTTGTATAACATTAAAAAGGAATGTTTTATAAACAGAAACTAATCAATCCAAATATCAAGGCTGTAAGCTTAAGTCGTATTTAGGTCACTACATTACTCGTTAGTAATACATCAATGTTCTAGCACACTTTACAGAGATCATTTAACTCCAGCTTGTACAGTAACAGTGTATATTTTACACCATGAAATAAAGCTTAAAGGAAAGAATCTTCTTTTACATTATCCAGTATGTAAATATATGAACAATTAACACGTTTATTTTCACTTTATCAAGTAAAGTATTATATACATTATATATATTAAATTGTATTATATATTCTATACATCAACAAACATTACAACAACTATTAGTGTATTATGTTTAACAAATCTTTTATCATTCAAATTCATACGTGCATTAACACATAATTTTATGGCAAATGTAAGCAATTTATAACCCCCCCCCCCAAAAAAAAATAAAATATAATGATAACATATAGCCTGCAATATAAATAACTATACAGTTTATATAATAATAATAATTTTTAACATTAAGTACGCTTAAGACAAGTGCTAACTACTCTGCAACACGTTTTCTCTTAATAGTGTAGGCAACTGAATTAACAGTCATACTCGACGAATGTTTCGTACACTATTAAGAAAAATAAAGTTTACACATACAAAATCGATGCTCCTTATAACAATAGACAAATTTTAAACGCCAGCTGTCCTCTGGTAACATAGATTTAACAAGATACAACATTATTTTTGTGTGTAGGACAGTAAATTCAACACATGTTCATGTACAATTTTAGTGTTTGTGTGTCTTATGAATATATATCGTTGTTGGAAATTAAAATGGAATCTAATGTGCCACCAAAAATAAGAACGAGCATTTTGCATCTCGTTTATTTTATGTTACCATACCAAGTCTAGCGTTGAATTTCGGCCATTGCTATAAGAAACACTGATTTTTTATGGGTTTTTGTTTATTTTACGAAATATTGTGCGACATACTCGTTGATTTGGAGTAGTTATGTTACTTCAATTAGTTATATGTTATTATACAATGTACATATAGCGTGGGTTTGAGTGAATACAAATCATTTAATTATTGTTTAAAACAATATTTAACCTAAATAAACAATGGTAAAAGGATATATATCTTATCTTCAGTTTACATTAACTAATACTTGTTTACAATGTTGACATTGAACTATCTGTTGTAGTTGGTATTTCGTACGAAGTGACACGCGCTGGAAGTAATATATTGTCCGTTGTATTAAGTAGTGCTGGTATGTCCCTTGGGAGCTATGCAGATACCATTGTAAGGTTCTCGTCGTCTGCGCTGCTCTTGGCGCCAGGTGGAGTAGGCAGGGCTCGTCTAGGCGGTAATACTGAGCTTACGACGTCCTATATTTCATTATAAACGGCACTATCCAAATCGAGGTATGAATGTCTGGTCTTCTGCTTGACACGATGCTAGATAAAACAATGTAAATAATATATGTATTGACAATTTGCGCCTTTTCTCTAAATATATGTGTATGCATACTCGTGAAATTGCTTCATTCCGTAAGTAACCAAAATTGTTTGGTACTTGAATTAAATTTATTCTACTTTTAAATATTTTATGCAATATTATTTTATATAGAAGCGGGATCACATAGTGCCGTTATTTCACAATTTAAGTCCGGCCTCGTTGTAAGTTCTTTTCACTTAATGCGCTAAACCTTTAAATACATGAATAAAGTAATATACCAATTTCTTCTAACTATATTTTTATATATTTAAGTATTTAGCTAAAATAATCAATTGTATTTTGCGGTAATAAAAGTTACAAATTAAATAAATTAAATATCTTCGCTGGAGCAAAACACAAACCAGTTGTTCATTTCAGTTTGAAGTGTCTAAACATTAATCTACATACATGAAAACATAATATATTTAAAGATCTATACATATATTTGCAACAGCTAGACCACAAGGCAAGCAGGAGAGAATAGTGTAGGCAAAAGAGGCTTTGAGTAGCAGTTTAATATTACAATATTAAAGTCTCCTTCCCAATCACCGAAATGCGTTGTTTCAAATTATATATCATTGTAAAATCTGCACTTCTCGGCCTTTAAAGCAATAGCATATAGACGAGTGTGTGCCCACAATTGGTTGACAACTTACTGGAACTGGCTGTTGCACGTTTTCCGTGTCTGCGGGCACATCACATTTATCAGCTTTTGGAGAGTACCGGGAATACGGATCTTCAGTATGCAGCTGTCTTCGGCGTTTTCAATTATACACTTTACACGTCAGTCATATAATTATACTTCAACATGTATGTACACAGAGTACAAAGTATGTGCACATAAACTCGTGTTAGTAAAAGAGTGCACTATGGGAATGTTTTATGACTGATTGATGATCTCTCATTCGTACAAGCATTTATGTAGTGTCTTTCATCAAATACATATGAACAATAACTGATTTGTAGCAGATATATTATTTGACAGCATATATAGTTAAATACAGGCTTTAACTTCTAAATGTATATTACTTCACACGAAACGCATATGTAGCATTTAAAATAATATCACTAAGCTTACTTCTTGTACGCAATGACAATAACGCTTTGAGAACCAACACAAAAAACACAGGCGCTAGAATGGTAGACGACACTTTTAAATAAATGACGTAAAATTATAATGATGTTGACGAATAAACGATCAGGAGTGAGGAAGGGAGTGAGGGAGGGCGGGAGGTAAGGAGGGAGGGTGGGAGGGCGGTACGGTAAAATTAGATGAATGTTGACGAATACACGATCAGGAGGGAGGGAGGGATGGAGGGAGAGAGAGAGGGAGGGAGGGAGAGAGGAAGGAAAGTAAGGAAGGGAATGAGATGGAGGAGAGAGGAGAGAGAGAAGAGAGAGAGAGAGAGGAAGCAGAGGAGAGAGAGGAATAGAAGATCTTCTCTCCTCTCCTAGCATGATGAGAGAAGAGAGGAGAGAGAGTATTTTCTAGAATGGGGAATGGGAGAGGAGGAGGGGGAAAGGGAGAGAGTTACTTGCATATTTTTGGGTTATATTTCCATGGTTCCTTATACTAAGTGTGCTGTTCAATGTTTTGAGCGAAGTTAAAGTACCAAACATATAATTTTGTGATGTTTCAATATTTTTGTATTTTCATATAACAGCAGATAATCAAACATTTCTGTTCGTTTGCAGAACTCGGGTTCCTACAACGTGCAGCTATCTACCGTGTCCCTGGTCGATACCGTATCTGGGTTCGGACTCTCCAGACAGACATACAGCTGATCCCCGCGGAACCTGATGTTCAGATAACACACACGTTAAATTACCTCCGTATTCGGGTACGATACTGACAAGTGCCAAAGGTTTTCTGTATTCAAAGCGAATATAACTGACAGTTTTATTTACGATTGGTGGAAGAGAAAAAGAATCTCGCGTGAGATAAACATTTTATGGATACAAATATTTAATTTAAAAGATGTGCAATTGTGCAAATACTTTTGGAGTCAGTTTTTAATTGTTTAATTCATCTAACAATTTATTGATGTCCATTATTGAGCGTGTACAACTCATTTTCAGTTTAACTTGATTAATACATCATAATTAATAATCCTACTTACTTGCTTAAAATGAAGAAACTTCGCTATACATTTGTTTTATATAGTGCAATTTTCCGAAAGCGTAATCAATATGTATCACACTGGCTCGTATGTATAATAATCAACCTATTGTTAAAAAGATGTTTAATATTTTCTGTTACATATACTGTTTTTCATGATATTCAAGTTCAACATGATTGATATATATATATAGATATATATATATATATATATATATATATATATATATATATATATATATATATATATATATATATATAAGAAAGTAAGATTAAATGGTTCGTGAGAGATCAAATATCGTGAAGTTTTCAATATAATTTAAACATATCATGGTAAATCATTGCAGCGAATACTTTGATAACAATTATACTGTTATATATTTTCTGACCTACTTTGAATGAACAGACTGAAATATAGAATACATCGTCTTACATTTTCCCGTGAAGCTTGATAGATTTTACTGCAGTTATTATGGCGTGGAAATTGTAGTATTTATTATTACATTATGATTAAGTTTTGTTTAAAAAATTACATATATAATCAAAGTGATAACGTGAATCGTAATGTACACCCTCCATGCAACAACAATGAAATCTTGCAATCATTTATGTTCCTGTAATGCATATCAGCATTGAAATAATATATATTTTAAATGATGAGCGATGGTTATTGGTACTAAGGAAACAAGTTTAGTCTGTCTAAACAGATGAAACGGTAGTAATATGGATAACATTTTATCATAGCACTAGGCTTCTTTTACTAATATATTTGATACGCGGAAAAGATAACAAACATAACATATTTGACACCACCTATATTGGGTTTCCTAATAAATGGTGCATTTATAAATGATTCGCAACTTCAAATATGCACAGTTAGTTGATAATTATATTTTCACCATTTATTGAACACTATAGGGTATGGAGGTCTCGACATGTGACCACCGATATTTCACGAGATATCCAGCTTCCGGCTACAAACAAAAAATCAGAATGGCTTTATCAATAATGAACTGGTCTAACTACGTTGAATCGCATGTTAAATTAAGTCGAAAGAGTGAAGCCTCGGTTAAAAGCGACAGGGTATTGAAATTCTTTATGGACGAACTGCGTGTAATCCGTGCCAGCGTCCAGGCTTCGATGAAAAATACATCATATAATGTTACGGTTAGTAATATACATCCGAATTACTATGATCAAGTAAACTGTTAATCGTAATCGTAATCGCAATGATTCAATTAATCTGTATTCCTCTGTATATTGTTATGTTCAATTCGTCTCTTACGATGTTCATTTGTGGATGTAAATTGTTTCGTTGCGAAGTCTACGTTTTGTAAAGGCGTTTCTTTCAGATTTTGTTATATATTTTTCACTAGATTCACCTTGAACCAGAGGACAACAGCGTGATACAATCATCGACATGTCCTTGTCCAATGAGGGATTTCAAATGCCATCATGTGGCTGCTGCTTTACTGTTTGGGTAATGTATAAAATAACATATATTTATATTGTTTATGTTTGAAACAGACTGTGAATATACTAAGAGAAAATTAATATATGTTTACTATTCATGAAACTTTTATCAGCTTACAATTACATTTGTAAGTTCTTCGTAATAAACACAAATATTCTCACAGGGAGACTAGAGGCAAATGATTATGAGTTATTATAAGTATTAAGTTTGTCTTATATGTATAAAAGCTTTTAAAAGTTTAATTAAATTAATTCATGATACAGATACAAGAGAGCGAGCAAAACTGACATTAAGTGTGCCTGGATCAAGCGTCCGAAATCCGCACCACCCAAGAAAACTGTGACGATGGCGGAAATGTATCCACCAAAACAGCCTGGAAACAGGAAAAGAGCAAAATAATTTAAAATGATTAGAAAAATGTCATATCATAGCTTTTATTTTGAAATAATAAAACTGTGTACTCTATATAATTCTTAATCGAACCATACTAGATCTATTTATTAACTCATGGGAATAATTGTATTCATAATTATTTGTTAATGCAATGTACCTTTTTTACTCGTTACTAAGGGTTCTGTCAGATCTCTCAGATGATGACAGAACTTTTATTAATAAACAACTTGGACAGTTGGGTCGCTTTACAGGTTCGCATAAGTGGTCCCTGTTAGAATGGTTTGTTCCTTTTGTCATGATTGGTTCATGTTATCATGAATGTTTCCTGTTAGCATTATTGGTTTCGGTTAGCATTATTGGTTCCTTATGCATGTTTTGTTTCTATAGAGTGGTTCCTGTTAGTATGAGTGTTTCAGGTATGTTCTGAAAAGCGTTTGAATATATATGTATATGTAAAGCAATGATTGTCATGTAAAAATTATGCTGTACAAATAGTGATATATTACTTATTCAGCTATCCCATTGGCAATTATGTAGATAGTTGTGATGACTTATAAATAATAATTCCAAAAAATCTTTGGTATGTCAAAATTGTTCAATACCACATGGTTTGTTTATTTTTCAAAAATCATTAGCATTATTCTAATGGTCTTTTGCTAATATTTGACATGTCCTTTTTATGTTTGCAGCTCTGCATTGGATTATGGCAGAGGAGCCTCATACAGCGGATGTACCAGTGCCTCTCCTGGATGACTTGATGATCCATCCTTATTATTTGGGAGCTGAGGACCCCCGCACATGGCTGAGACGACAAATGCTGTTGTCGCACGAAAAGGTCTACCAAACAGCTGCAGCGACTATTGGTCAGAGGGAAAATGCCTTATGGGCAGCTGTTCGCAAGTTGAGTATCACCGCCTCCAACTTCGGACATATCTTGTCAGCGTTTGACAGAAAAAAAAGTAAGTTCTAGTAAATATTGCTATAGTTTTAATTTATATGACGCATATGTCTTCATTTTATGTGAGTTAATATAAATTTAAACTGGGTGGTCCATATGAACTCCTAATATATGTTTCCCGTCATTAAAAATAGACTTGATTTACATTTTCTGCTATGTTTTTAATGCATTGCCGTTACTTATACTGTTGTTTATTTGTAAATAAACATACAAAATAAATAAGTGTTTTTAAATGTTTTTCCAAACTGACTGTGTCTTTGAAAAAATTACTTCTGAGCGCGTATAACCTGGAAAAAGGCACCTGTGCAGTGGGGAGTAACACATTAGCAGGTGTGCATAGCTTAATACTGCAAGGTGGAAGGAGTGCGCTCGACAGGTAAGTGGAAAATGTGTTTTTATAAGTTTTAATTGGTCTTTAGTTGTTATAGAAGTTCACAATGTGTTCATTTTCCTGTTCATGCAGTTATGCTTTGTAATAAAATTATTTTTTAAGTTCATATCTTATGTTCTATCATTTCATTACAGGAATTTGGCTGCACGAGTCTGGTGGTTGGGACGAGGAAGCTGGGACGAGAGCCCAAGAGGCACTTTGACGTTTTGATCGACATGAGCACAGTAAATTGGAGCTTGTAATGGCTATTTATAGCGCGCTTTCGTAGGCTTAATACAATATCTACCTGAGAACGTTTATGAATACATTTTCGTTAATGACACGCAATTAGTAAAAGTTTTTATTATTATTTCAGTTCAAGTTAATTTGGCAAAAAGTATGTCTGTTTTAACAATTTATTAAAACAATCATGAAAGTCTCTATAACGCTCAAAATCAACGAAAATTTCGTTAAGTATTTTGTAAATTGAAGTCAACACCTTAACAATCAGTGTTCCTTATAGCAATAGCCAAAATTTCAACGCTAGATGTGGTATGATTACATAGATTTTTGTAGATACAAAATGCTCGTTTTTATTTATTTGTGGCCACAATTAAGTCCCGCGAATATATCTATTCATACGACACATGAACACCATTTTAGTGTTCATGTGTCGTATGAATATATATGCAAAACAATAATAAAAACGAGCATTTTGTATCTACAAACATCTATTTTACCAGACCACATCTGACGTTGAAATTTCGGCAATTGCCATAAGGAACACTGATTTTTAATTGGTAAAGTTTATTTTACGAACATTTGTACGAAATGTTCGTTGATTTTGAATAGTAATGTTACTTTAAAACGAAAATGTATGAATCAGTGGCGGATATTCAATTATAACTGTACACTTTGCATTCCATAAAAGATGAAAGTCAAATAAAACTATTGTGCAGTTATATTGGGTATTTAATTATCACGCCGCGTAAATATTTAAATTAATCTAGTTCTACTAATTTTACTTAGTCGCGCCGAGAAAATTAAACCTTTCAAAACTACCATAAAATTGTATAATAGAACCATAACGATTTAATTAATGCCATTTAAAATCTTTAAAAATGCAGTATTTTCCATGAAACCGATATCGGGATATGTCTACGACATACCACTATAACAAGATATAATTGTACATCATGCTTGCCCCTTACTTGAAGCAAAGTCGTATCTGAAAGATTGACATTAGATCTCTTGATTTGAATTTATATTGTGTCATCACAAGAATTCTCTAGAAATTGTTCGAAACCACTGAAATGAAATAAGTTCTTTGGAGCTCAGACTTTGACCTGATGACCTCAACTTTTATAAGGTCTTTCTTTCACTGTACCAATTTGCATTATCGTAAGTAAAATAATTCTAAAGGCATTGTATATAAACGAAATTTATGTTACAATACTTTTTAAGTGGCCAAAATCAACAAGAACAACTTTATCATGACCCAGCCCTTTTTGGGCCGCTTGAAAAACTGTGCTTGGGTCAAATGTTTAGTACGAACAAAGTACTTTTCCCCCAATTTTAATCGCCAAATATAATCGCAAAATTCCAAAACTTTCGGCTTCGAAGACAATTTTCAGTTTAGTATTAGAGTTTTGCCTGTTCGACATTCACAGTTAGTTCCTCCGGTACCGGTAGATAAATACCAATCTTTAATTTATGTTTTATCAGTTTTAAATTACGGCGTGAGTTTGCTATTAATTTGCATACGTAAACCACTTTACAAAATATGTGTGAAAACAAGCAGATACATAAACAAGGCTAGTAACGTAGGTTTAAAAAAAACCTTGTGATAAAAAAACAATAAATACAATAAAAGAGTATATATTGAGGAACCTGCATTTACTTTACTGAATATTACCATGATACATAAGGCAGCAATTTTTCACATTTTACGATTGCACATTTTCACATTCTACTGGGCTCCAACAGCTGACCCCTGGAGTCCTGGTGTAAAAGTCTACCGCTTTGACCACTCGGTCATCCGTGCTCATACAATGAATGCGGTATTTTATACTTTATATAAGCAATCCTCGTAGTTTCACAAAATATTACGACAACAACAGACCTCACCAAATTATTCAATCGTTTCGCGTTGCAACGCTTTATAATTTTCAGGTTTTTAAATCGTAAAAGATGCGTGTAATGGATATTTTAGAGCATGGTAAATGTTCTGTATTACTGTTTTCTCACATATATCATAACTTAAACTAAAATTTGCGAATCTGAGACAACCTTTTTTTTATTTTGTCAATTTACCAAAACGTGAAAAGGCCCCTTTAAAACATCGCCAGGTTGTATATATATTTAATGTATTGAAAGTGAGCATAATTTGAAATTTTATTTCCGCCACAGCTACAGTCATATGTTTCTATAATGTATAACGAAATGCTCGATATGGTGGTCTCACCAAGAAGAATGGTCTTTAAATGCGACATTCATTGCAAAAGTGATTGTATATGGAAAAAAAAACACACGCACATTTTATGTATAATTTTGCAAAGTGTCAGATGGTTATACTTCGTACACAGGTTTGCATTGAATGGTGTGCACACAATTAAAATTCTTTTTTTTAATGATAATTTTACACAGATCATTTTCCGCTTAAATTCTATGCCATATGTTGGTGTGAATGAACTTTTTATGCCCCCAACCCATCATGGAAAGATAGCTTTCCGTGAATATAACCGGTCACCTGTGCACCTTAAAATAAATACGTGCCCAATATGCGCTTCTGAGATGAACGTCATCGACAACACTAGATGTTCAAGGCTTTCTTTTAGTCGATCGGTCGAACTTATAAGTATACACCCAACAGCGTTCTTCATGTAGTGATCTCAGCTAAGTTCCAGCTGTCCACACAATTCATTTTAGCCAAAAGACGTGCTTAAACGTGAACATGAACACTGTAATACAGATGATACATTTGTAGTATTCCAGTCAGTAGACTTATTGTGAAATAAGGCTGTCATATGTTGACATAAATATATCCGATATTAGTAATTACACAAGCGTGGATTTGGAGGTAATATAACGACTCTTCTTTTATTTGTATGAAATCAATAGGTTTATTGCTAATCAAAACGTTTATTATATTAAATATACACTGTTCAAATCAATATGATAAGTATGCACAATGTTTAGACTTTATATTTTGGTGCTAGTCGTACGTGTTTATCACTATACAGCAGATAATAACATCTTTTTTTTTTTTTTAAATCAACTATATATGTATACTGAGAGCGATCCTTAAAAATGCGTGTTCAATTACGAACACAATTTTATTATTAATAAGAACGACCAAATAAAGACTTAAAAAAATTGATAACAAGTACGAATGCATGCATAACTTTCTTTCATCTCAATATTAACATTTTCGGGGAAAAGGTGAGGATATATCACTTCACTCATCTTAATAATACAATATATCAACAAATTGTATACCACATGCGAGAACAGATTACACCAGTATAACTGTTTTCAATAATAACTATTTGGGAACCGTGCTCATGGGTTATACTCGTTATTAAATAAAGAGATTGAACTATAGTGCATGAACTATAAATCATAGATAAAAGTAATAAATATATAGGATAATAAATCTAATACAAAAACATTTAAAACAAACCAAGGGCTTTACAAAGCTCGTGCGATCTACTTATCTTCCGGTTTGATAGAAATAATGTACATTTTCTTTCACACACCTGATATACTGATTTAAAAGGAACATGTGAACCTGAATATCTGTAGTAGCTATATAGTATATGTAAAGAACACGTTGGTCATATTAATAAATAAGTAAGTGGGCCTAAAGCAATGTCGTCATGTCAGAAACCTTTACACAAAATTACAGCACACTACGTTCATACGAACTTCATTCAAGTTTGGGTTACAATGACCCTGGGCTCCTAGATCTGCATGTTAACTACATAACAACACAATTACAGCATACTTACTCGATCCAAACTAAAGATATCACACGAAATCATTTTTGTAATTTCAGTAACATTCTCCAAATGCGATCCCGTACTAGATCAGCTGTAACCCACCAAGACACACAATGTCAGCACAATATCTCATCCTAACTGAAGTTATCGAGCAAACCTTTATCTTTTTCTCCAACAAAGAAATAAACCTTGAGAAAACTGGATCGAAATTAAAGCATATGGCAGGTCTATATGTCAGGAAGAAAATATATCTGCATGCGAATTTTGTCATTACTGTACTGTAAGACGCATAATGCAGTTAATTGCAGCTCAGTGCTTTGTGCCGTAGTCGATGACCTCTGACAATGATTCCGAATACTTGTGTTAAGTTTCAGTTGAATATATGTAGCAGTTACTGTGATATGTACTTATTACATGCAAACTCAACCTGAATTTCAACTTGCAGACAAACATCGCCTTGGCATTTATAAGAAAAAATGGGGAATAATCCTGCTTAAAAGCTTGTCACATTTATACCTTTCGACGGGTTAATGTTCATAATGGCTCATTACTATTGACAAGGTTTTATTCAATATGTGTACTAAATATAGGAAGATATAGAGTAGTAACATTAAAACATTAACCTTAATTTTCTTGAAGGTCAGTGTTATGGATATGAAGATGTTGCATTCTTACTTTTGCAAATTTCTTAAATTATATTAAAGGGGCATAATTGTGGTTAATTGCAGGTCACATTTATGGAACTTGGTAAATGAACTCGCGCAACGATCCCGCACACTTGTTTAAAGCTTCAATTTAATACATGAAATAAAAACAACGATATTGAAATGTTGCACGATGACATAAACCGAATTTTTATGTTATAAAAGGCGATGAAATTCTAATACATTGCAAGTCAGACTTATGGAACTTGGTAAGTTTCTTAAAAAAATGACATTGAGCACATGTGTGAAATTACATCGGAATACCTGTTATTGTAAGATATGGAGATGTTTAAAGTTAACCTTGATAAGAGGATTACGCCGTGCGCCGATGCCAACATTTGGGTTAATTGTATAGCTCGAACTTTTCGATGAAAGAAGAATAAAATATCAATTTCACGACATGCTTGTCCGATGTTTAAAAGTATGATACTTAGTTTACAAAAACTACGTTAAACTACTTTAATTAGTTTACAAAATGATATCACAGCGGCATATGTGGTATCAACTCATATGGGTATATTTAACAACACATTCAAAACATATTTGTATAACAAACATATTTGTACCATATTCATGAATGCATAATTGATGTGGATGATATACGATTCAATTGTTGCACATACAATATGCGACCGCAACAGATGTATGAACAGTTTTACTAATGCCATCTGAAGATTAGGAAGTCTATTCGGTAATGGGTGATGACATAATTATTAAAAGAACTCGTAAAAAACTATGAGCAATCAAAACATTCTTTCCATAACGCTCGTTTTGGAATTTTTCAGGCCGGTTAATTTTATGCCAGGCTGTATTTACCTTGTGCTTGCGGTTATTAATGTTAAAATGTATATATATTATTCGAGCATTAGTTTAAATTAGAAATCCACATTTCATCAAACGAATTTGTACATTGATTCTCATTATAAACATGGTACTAGAATATCTTATTTGATACATTCACATGTTTTGCATCAACATGTATTGAAAGAGCATGTATTTAAAGAAAATGATTTTTTCCCTAGTTTTCACTTTTCAAATCTTTAGCTAGCAAGAAAATATGAAGTATGAAGATATAGTTCATTGTAATTCTCAGAATGTGTATGAAGTATTTAAACACTAAACTTTCGTTGATATCAATTTCAGAATCTTTTCGGACTCCTCATAGCACATCATTAACAAATCGTACATCGCATAACAATACCGTTTGTAATTCTTCCTCGAAAAGCATTTTTCGACCGTCGAACGATGATCATATACTGGTATATCTTTTCTTGACAGCGTTTCGCACAAACAAAATTCTCTGAATTTAAGAGGATCATTTAAAATTATTGACGACCGAAGATCAATTTTTTTTTTCAAGGCATCAATATTCATGTCCATCTGGCGTGCAAAACCTATCAACCTTTCTTCATTTACACCCAATTGTTCTTGATAAAACTCAATCTCTTCATGCAATATTCTCAAACCAGTCTTTTCAGAAAATACTCGACAAGCTGCAGTCGTAGCTATCTTGCCTATTCTCTCCATCAAACTCGTCTTTTTCTCGTCAAGCACAGGCTTTATCGTCAACGAAATAGAAAAAATCAATGCATCCCTTTTAAGGATCGGAAGGTCTTTAAGTAATGTGTTAATCAACCGCTTCAAATGAAATTTCTCACGCAATTTAAAACGGCTACTTATTATAAAAACAACAGCTTTTTCAAATCCAAGAGCGCTTAGCTCTTTTTTACAGTAATCTTCGACCTTTGTCACTACTTCACTGCTCTTTATGCCTTTTTGTTTTTCTGACTCGGATTTAATGTCTTGATCTATTTTCGATCTAACGAAATAAAACTTCTTTTTTGCTTTTGTTGTTTCGGTCGCAAGCCATGCATCATTTTCTTTGAAACGTGAACAAGAAATGATAATGACGAAGTCACAATTCTGTAAATCAATCAACTTCAAATATTTTTCCTTTGGGCACTTTAGGGTTCCAACTCCGGGACAGTCGATCAGCACAAAGTTTTGATACTGAGGATGTTTGTACTCTTGTCTGATTGTAGTTGTTTCGGTAACACCAACCTCGGCACCACCGCCATCACATGGATTGAGCCCGAGCATTGCGTTGATGAAGGATGATTTTCCAACCCCTGCTTCGCCGGTAACTAATATCCTCAGAGGAACAGTTTTCCATTTGCATATATCAGTTTTTAAAAGTGCATATACCCTCGCAATACCATGTGTTTTGTATCCATCTTCAAATCCCTGTAAATACTGCACTATACTGGTCTGCAAATCGATATAAACATTATATCAGTAATTATTTGCATATTGTGATAATTTTGTGCTATTGCGTTTAATCACTTTTATTATTTTGTTACAACGTAGGTACGGATCTTTATGTAAAAACGAAAACCCTTTTTTTATTTGATTTATAAATCATATGTTATTATAATTTATATATAAATATATGTACATGGTCTTAGATTATTTTGACTTTTCCATCGTATAATAACGATTGGCTTCATTATAAATAACAATATTCCATCACACATGTTGCGATAATAGTCTTTGTCAGTCATTTTGATAGTTTTATCATGTACGACATCTTTTTTATTCAGAATTGTGAATAACATCATCACATGAACAATATGAATAGGTAATTATTGTCATTTGGAGCTCCAGTATTATTTTGGTAATTCATAAACAATTATTTAAATAAATGACATTGAGAAAAATTTGTACAAATGAAGGGAAAATATGACGGAAGTGACTGAAAGAATTGTAGATAACTCATATTTGACACTTAGACAACGATCTAGGATAACTGATACTTAGACGTGTAAACGTGGAATCGTAGTGAGCTGAATAACTGTTACTTAACTTAAGAAAAACGTATCTTAGATAAATATTGGATGACTATTTTAAAGATAACTAATACTATTTAATTTTTTACTAGTGGATAACGACGTATATAAATATTTAGATTTAGTAACTCTATCTGTCGGTCGGTTTGATAAGCGCCGCAGGATAGGTGCCAAATGGATGCTGACCGAGGCGAATGATTGCTTTAAGAGTCTGAACAACAGCAACATGTTAAATTTGTTATGATTTGATTAAAGGTATTGTCAAAGTTAACCTATTTAACATGCTTCTTTGTTAGTCGTATTGACGTACCAGTACATTAACAATTGAAGTGTCGATACGATAATAACAGGTATGTTGCATATTGAATAACTATATTGCTTGGTCGATTTATTCCAATGCAGTGTATGCCTCTGAAACTACTGAAACTTTAATATTTCTAAAGCAATGTTTTGCAAACTCAATATGTATCATCACCATGACATTTTGATTTCCCCAGTGATCCACACACATTTGCGATTTAACACATCTGTTAAAAATGATCCACATAACTGTTTTTATATAAAAACTGAAATTGCCATTTAGTATTGCAGTGAAAGACACTTTTCTTAGTTAATTGCTTTTGACAAAAACATAAAACATGTTGTTGACAAAGCTCGCTACATAAGCATTTTTATGTAAGTACTGTTTGAAATAAAGGCCTTTACATCGTTCTGATCATTATATAAAACCTTTCATTTTAAATATATTTGATTGGAAATTCTCAAAGGCAGCATATAGTCAAAATGCACAAGCTTATTGCTGCTCTTGATCAATATGTGGGTATATTGTATGTGAAAGGATCATCAAAGATGTGAATCATGCGTGGCTGACTTTTTGAAAGAAAGCCAATATTTCACAGCTCAGCTCATTTTCAGGGAGACCCAATATGTTCTTTTGTTTATTATTCACAATTCTCAATACGTATTCAGCGTGTTTACCACGTACTCCTATATACGTTTTCTTTTATAGTTTAAAAAAATGAAAGTAATATGCATACTTGCACATTACCCTAAGAGTTTATTAAAATAAATAGCTGCGGACCAACGTAGTACCACCGAGGATCGCCGCAATGTCACCGCCGGCTATACAATAATTCTCGCGTTTGTGTAATGACATTATTTGACAGTAGACGATCATGGAAAGCCAGTACCATGTAGCTTTCTTTTATGATACCTACTGTGTACATCTTTATCTGAAGGATTGGCAATATTACTGAGTTTATTGTTGTGTCACAATTCTAACTACAAGCTACGCTTCCGGATTAAAGGGGAGGCTATTTTTAAGATAGCAGAGCCCGAAACAAAAACCGGAATATCAAAGAAATTATTATCAGGACTTTGAGTGGCAAGTTTGGAATATTAACTAAACGGCAATACTAAAATTTAATGTCTAATTACAAATGGTATTGATTTAAGTATGGATATGTTTATAAAAGAGACACTTACTATCAAAGGTTCGTGTTCGTCTTTTCCCTTTCGATGATCATCTTCGGAGACTGCACAATTTACTAATGAAATAGAAAATCAATGGTTTTCTTAACCAATAACAATGTTTTTGTTCTCGAGCTATTAATTAAATTGTAGTTATATATTTTTTCGCAAAATACACTTATAAATTTACAGAGAAAGAGTTTTCTGAACATGCAACATTTCAATTTGAACCAATGTCAACAACCGTTAAGCTGTAGATTGAGCATAAACTAATCATTTTAATTTATGGAAAAGGTTTGACAAATGCACTACATATTTTTAACCAAAAGTAAAGATTCCATCATTCTCTGCGCTATCTAGTGTTTATTCAGCAATAGATAAATTAAAGCCCACACTTTCCATGATGACGTTACAATGTACAGGAAGTAAAGGATTCACTTGACATACGTCAGACCTGCATTTACGTAGCTTGAATTTTAATTATGTATGAAAACCAGTATAAATCAGCAAAATTTTAGAGAAATTTAATCATTAGCACTTGAAAAGTACTTACATGGAGTAATGTCTTAAAACAAAATTTTACATGATATTTCAAACTTGTTTCATGCCAAGCAAACAAATGTATGTGTATGTGTATTCGACAATTATTCAATTTATCCCATAATTTCCTTTTATTAATATTTTGCACTTATTTAAAAAAATGTCAAAAAATGGAATGAACAAGAGATGTGTTCGTTAGAAACACAATGCCCCCTACTGCGCCGCTTTGATTATTTTTTTTAACTCATATTACTTCCCTTGTGAAAATGATCTGTACCTGCCAAATGATAAATACAAATTATCTCCCTTAAACGCTTGTTACTTCCCTTGGATTATTTTTTACCTTTGACCTTGAAAGATAACCTTGACCTTTCACCAATAAAATGTGCAGCTCCGTGAGATACACATGCATGCCAAATATCGAGTTGCTATCTTCAATATTGCAAAAGTTATGGGCAATTTTAAAGTTTTCGGACGGACGGACGGACAGACAGACGGACGGATTGACTTACGGACAGTTACACTGCTATATACCACCCTACCGGGAGCATAAAAAACAATTGACACCATGAAAACAAAGATAATGAGGTCATTTTACTCCTCAGGACAGATTTATCCCATCAATTCTGAAATAAAAATGAGTTTCGACAATCTGTGTTTAAGTTTCATAAAAGTTAGATGATGATGGGATAAATTACATGATCAGACGTTCATCCTCAATCCCGTCCCCAAACCGGTACCCCCATCCCTTACCTAGCTGATTTAGCAGCTCGTTGAGTGCCCCCTCGATGCTGAAGTTGTGTCTCAGTATGACCTCTATCATGAGATGCTCAGGCACACTCTTCCCCAGCACACTGCGCACCTCGTCAAGGCATGAGTTCAGCCGCGCTGTCAACACACAGGCACACATTAGCCTTGCTCTGGGAAAACTGGGCTTAATGCATGTGTGTTAAGTGTTGAATTATGTGTGTCAATTGTTGAATGCATGTGTGTCAATTGTTTAATGCATGTGTGTCAATTGTTGAATTCATGTGTGTCAATTGTTGAATGCATGTGTGTCAATTGTTTAATGCATGTGTGTCAATTGTTGAATGCATGTGTGTCAATTGTTGAATGCATGTGTGTCAATTGTTGAATGCATGTGTGTCAATAGTTTAATGCATGTGTGTCAATTGTTGAATGCATGTGTGTCAATTGTTGAATGCATGTGTGTCAATTGTTTAATGCATGTGTGTCAATTGTTTAATGCATGTGTGTCAATTGTTGAATGCATGTGTGTCAATTGTTGAATGCATGTGTGTCAATTGTTGAATGCATGTGTGTCAATTGTTGAATGCATGTGTGTTAAGTGCTGTTTCAGTCAGCGCAAGCTAAACAGGGATGACACTTTTGGCCTAAACTGGATTTTCTTTTTTAGTCCCTGATTAGCCTGCGCTGACTGCAATGGCTAATTTGGGACGACACTATTACCACATACATTATGGCCTGTTTTCCCAGAATGCGGCTAAAATGTCTATCATTCTTGAATTAATCTGAACAATTATCCAATTATTTCTCTAGTATGAAATCATGTTTATGCCCCCCTTCGAAGAAGAGGGGGTATATTGTTTTGCACATGTCGGTCGGTCCGTCGGTCGGTTGGTCGGTCCGACGGTCGGTCCGTCCACCAGATGGTTTCCGGATGATAACTCAAGAATGCTTAGGCCTAGGATCATGAAACTTCATATGTACATTGATCATGACTAAGCAGATGACCCCTATTGATTTTCGGGTCACTAGGTCAAAGGTCAAGGTCACAGTGACTCGAAACAGTAAAATGGTTTCAGGATGATAAATCAAGAATGCTTACGCCTAGTTTAAATAGTTTTACACGAATAAGCAGCCATGTCAATCGTTTGCGATGTAGAAGTGCACATGGTTTAGTTTGCGATTCCAGATAAATTTAAAGTAAACCTTTAGCAATAGTTGGGAACAGTTTAAAAGTTGTCATGATAAAACCAGGATTGGTATTTAACACAGGGCTAAATTTGTAACTACTTATTAGTTTTAGGATTCTCCAGAGTTCTGAAGACCAATACAAGGCAAACACACAGTGGAAAAACTGGGCTTCATGCATGTCTGCACAGGCTAATCAGGGAGAACACTTTCCGTCTAGGTGGATTTTCCTTTAGAGATTAAAAAAAAAGAAAATTCCATAAAAGGGAAAAGTGTCCTCCCTGATTGGACTGCCGACTGCACAGTGTCTGGGACGACACTTTCTGAACATGCATTAAGCCCCTTTATCCCAAAGCCAGGCTGGCAGGTAAATTAGGCACATATGTTTGCAAATATGCCAAGGAAATGTACAACATGGGGGAAGACATGAAAAGAAATATAAAATGTTTATGCTCATAAACATGATATTAATCCCATACAGGAATGAGAAAACTTCTGGCATACCATTCATCAGGTAAAATGTGCCAAAACAAATTTTGAGCCAGTTGATAAGCTTAAATCTATGTATTTGTTCTTGTGGCCATTCTTATCACTGTATCTCGCGACGGAATGAAAACTGCTATCCTCACTTTTGTAATTCAGCAATCTAACCACCTTTTGACATAGCTTGTAATTACAAGCTAACCAAACAATGCACATCATGCTATGATTATTATAGTCTTACATCTGAAATCAATTCTTAAATTAACACCATTCTGCATTCATCAGTAAATTCCCAGGAGGCTAGCTCAGATTGTCCTATACATGGGCTCGTAACATTTTATTGGTCTTAAGTAATTCAGGGGCTTGCTTGGTTGACTCGTTATTTTCAATGACTGTGTTTTGCGTTGAAAAAGGATTAACATAATCTACTTGCACATTATAACTGCAGAGGGAATTTCGGTCAAATTTGGCACTGAAATACTGTCAATTTCCAATCTCAACAAAGTATATATTTTTCCCAAATGACTGCCTGAAAGTCCCCCAAAAGGTCTAAAAACACAAACATGTTTAGATAAAAGTTCATCATTTAGTTTATTTCTCTATTGAGCTCTATAAGTTTAACCTTAGTCGGTATAAAATATTGAAAACACTTTTCATCTCAATTTGTGAGCATTTGTCAGCAAAACAAAAACAACAATACAGATTTCCAAATTTTAGTCAAAACGATGTGATTTTTTCCGATCCAAAGAACCAAGGCCCTATTCCAAAAATGAGATGAGAGTTGCCCTGACTGCTCACCTTCGTCAATCTCTGAGAGGGCAGGCCTAGCTGTGTCATGTGACTCCTGGGTCGACCCCTGCCCTGGCTCCTCTCCTCCTCATGTATCACCTCCTGCTCGTCCATGTAGTGGGCATGGGCCACATTGCGGTCACGGTCGAATGTGAACTGCTCCGCTGAAACATAAAGTATCCAGCTAAAGTCAAATGAGCCTCATTTTGGGAAAACAGAGATTTATGCATGTGGCAGTGAACAAGTGTTGTGCCAGATTAGCCTGTGATGTCTGCACAAGCTAGTAAGTATTGTGTCTTCAATTGGATGAGGAACTGTGTCCATGCATCGCATGGACACAGTTTTAAATAGAATCAGGAACTGTGTCCATGCATGGCATGGGCACAGTTTTCGATTGGATGATGAACTGTGTCCTTGCCATGCACAGTTCCTCATCCTATTAAAAAACTGTGTCCATGCATTGTATGAACACGCTACACAGTACCTCATCCCATTGAAAAACTGTTAATATGGCATGCAAGTACAAGACTTGATTCATTTTGTGTAGTACACCAGATTAGTTCACTGAACAAAGGTCATTCCAAGATTGATGTCTTATTCCAACTTCACAGAATACGCTGTTTTAGGATTTTTAATCATTGTGAATGTCGTAAGGCTTAACATAAATACTTTTTTTTTATATAGCGTATGCTTAAAGAAGAACAAGGTCTGGTAAAATCTGTCCAGTATGATTTTGTTGTCTTTTGCATGCATTGACATATACAAGGTATATATATTTGACTGTTACATGTATAATTCCGACAGGAATGTTAATAAGCAGGCATCAATAAATCGCTCCTGAAATGTGAGGCCCTTGGATTTTATTTTTCAGAAAGCTCACATGTTGACTGTATACAAAGTATTCAAATAACAAGGGCGAGCAACTGCAGTCAAAATATTAGCTTAAAACCCTGTTAAGCCTCACCTGTTCCTGGTGAAATGCACTAGTTGTGCATATTTAAAACCAGAGATAAAAAAATCGGGTTAGGTTGAGGGCATTTTCTCGACTTTGATGATCCTTATTAACATTTGATGCAAGCAGCCTCAGAAAAAACATTAATGGCTTGGCATGGATGTTAAATTAGAAAACTTTTTAGATAATGTTAAGGTGAATACCACTGAAAGTTGGGCGCTTGATTTTAACACAAAATATAATGTTCAGTTAATATAAATATTAAATAGTTTTAAACGTAATATGTGATTGACTTTGTTTTCCATTTAAGATCGGAAGAATGACAGCATAATTTTGTTTATCCTAGGGTGACCAAAAATCAGTGTATTAAAAAACAAGAGCTGTCAGAGGACAGCGCGCTCGACTATTCGAGTGCTTGACAGTATAACGTAAGCCATTATGGGAAAATTGTTCATATTCAATAATTTATTAGACGATCTTTCAAAAATAAAAAAATGGGAAAACTAATTATTTTTTTATTTTATTTTGGGGGGAAGGGTTGAGATGGGGTATAATGTGGGGTGTGGTCATTTATTAGACGATCTTTCAAAAATTAAAAAAGGAAAAAAAAACATTTTTTGGGGGGGTAGGGGGGTAGGGGTGGTGAGAGGGGGGTATAATGTGGGGTGGGGTAATTTATTAGATGATGTTTAAAAAACAATTGGGTGGGGGTGTAGGGGGGTAGGGGGGGGTGAGAGGGGGGTATAGTGTGGGGTGTGGAAATTTATAAGATGATGTTTAAAAAAAAACATGGGGGGGGGGAGTATGGGGGGGAAGGGATTCTGGGTAGGGGCGTGGGGTATTGTTTGGGTGGAAACCATTGTGGTAAGTGATGTTTTGTCAAAATAATAACAAAATGTGATCAAAAATAAAGAAGTTATGGCAATTTAAGCAAAGTGTTCAATTATCTAAGTGTACAAGGGGCCATAATTATGTCAAAATGCTTGATACAGTGGTATGCAAGTAAATAAGTATGCAACATATAAAAGCAATATGTCAAAGGATATAGGAAATATTTGGGGTAGTACGCAAACTTTAACATAGATTTATCAATAATATGCATATTCTAAGTATAAAAGGGGCAATAATTATGACAAAATGCTTGATAGAGTTGTCTGCTCTTGTTTATAGGTTGGGGTGATGTTGGTAAACAAGTATGCAAAATATGAAAGCAATATGTCAAGGGACAATGAAAATAAATGGGGTAGTACGAAACTTTAACATTTGCTGCATATTCTACGTGGAAAAGGGGCCATAATTATTACAAAATGCTTGATAGAGTTGTCTGATCTTGTTAATAGGTTGGGGTCATGTTGGTAAACAAGTATGCAAAATATGAAAGCAATATGTCAAGGGACAATGAAAATAATTGGGGTAGTACGAAAACTTTAACATTTGCACCCTAACGCTAACGGAAACGCCGACGCCGGGGTGAGTGGGATAGCTCCACTGTATATATTTCATATATAATAGTCGAGCTAAAAACGAGTAACATAATTTTTGAACTAATGCAAGTAATTTTACATCAAACATTTTTACAATTAACCTTCAAAGAATTATTTTATTGTCAAATTTGTTTATTTACAGCATGTTTATCCATGGAAATTCGATAGTTCCATTTACATGTAATATAATTTACTAGCATGTCTATCCGTAGTATCTGCCCTCTTAATGAATACATACGAATTTTGGAAGTGAACAAATACAAAAACATATATGTGTTCTATGTCAATCTATAGTTAAATGTGTATTTCTGGACATAACAACAAAAACTGCATTTATATTGGAAATGTTTTGACAAAATACTGGCTAGACTTAACTCCCTGTAGTAATCTGTTTCATGTACAATTGTCTCATTGTATCGGCCCTTCTGATTGGTTGCGAAGATTTGTTACTATGCGCATGTGCTTGGTCTAAAAAAAGTAATTTAATGGAAAAACGAAACTCTTGCTCATCTCATCTTCGCATGTGGTCGCAGCTTCCTCTAGGCGTCTCGGATCTGGGTGAGTCCCTCAAGCTGCCGCCATGTTTGGCCCATCTGCTTAGCTTTTGCATCCAGATCACGGCGCCAGGTGTTTCTAGGCCGCCCTTTCTTCCTTTCTCATTGTGGGTTCCATGTGAGGGATTGCCTTTTCGTATTGGATTCAGGCTTGCGAAGGGTGTGGCCCACCCACCGCCAACAACTCTGAAGGATGTCTTCTTCAACTGGTTGCTGGTTTGTTCTCCATAGTTCTTCGTTGGAGATCTTGTCTGGCCAGCAGATCTTGAGTATCTTCCTGTCAGAGGCAGGTGTTGATGGAGACCTTATTTTCTTCATGGTGGTGACAGTGGTTCTCCAGGTCTCTGCTCCATAAAGGAGTAGTCAGGCTTGGTGAAATTGGAAAAAATATGACGGTCATCCGGACAGGCATTTCAGAAAATGTGCCGGTCCGTAGAAAATTTAGCCGGACCTAAAGAACAACAACACAACTATGTACAAACCTTTTATTTTAGCTCAACAAGCCACTGCCAGTGCTTTGTCCTAATAAGATAACAGTTTTTCGGTGTTAATCAATTCGTCCTGATAGTCTGGACAATCTTCTTCAATTTTCATAGAAATATAAAAACGACATATTGGATGATGATCATCCAACGAAACATGTAACAGGGCATCTAATTGGTCAAACTATATTTAATTGACCAATGATATCCATTTAGGCTTTATAACAACGTTAACTAAAGTAAGAAGAAGTATCGAACATAAAATTGCGGTTAACGGACACTTAACTTGTACAATGTAAAATGATAACACTTTTGGAGACCTATGACGAGTGCATGTTATATAGATAACACAAGAACATTGTTTATATTTAATAAACAACCTTTTTAAAGCCATGCAAGAAGAAATTCATATTTTAATGTCCTCAATTTCTCGAAAAATATGTCAAAGCTATCAAGATCATTTTTGTTAGCACGCAGTTGGAAATGTTTCGACACATTTTGCCGGTCACCAGGACCGACATTCTTGTTAAACCTGCCGGTCCAAATGGAAATCTGCCAGTCAGGACCGGCAATTTCGCCAAGCCTGGTAGTGGCTTCACGATGGTATTGAAGAGCCCAATCTTGGTGGTAATGCCAATTGCGCTGGATCCCCAGATGTTCTTCAGCTGATGGAAGGCTGCTCGTGCTTTAACGATGCAGTTTCAGACATCTGCATCCGTTCCTCCCTGGTTGTCCAGAATGCTGCCGAGATAGGTGAAGCTGTCCACCTCCTCCAGCGCCTTGCCTTGGACTGTGATGGGTGTGTTGTTTGATGCGTTGGTCCTGAACACCTTGCTTATCCCTTTGTTGATGGTGAGGCCCAGTCTAGCTAAGTTGTCCGGTACCATGTTTGTCTTTTCCTGAATCTGTTGTTGGGTGTGGGAGAGAAGAGCAAAATCTTCCGAAAAGTCGAGGTCTTCCAACTGTATCCAGAGTGTCCACTGAATTTCATTCTGCTTCGCTCCGTTGATGTCTTAATTATACAGTCTATGGCCAGCAGGAACAGGAAAGGTGAGAGTAAGCAGCCTTGTCTCACAGCGGTTCTCACTTCAAAGGCATCCGTGAGCTGTCTGCCATAAACAATTATGCAGGTCATTCCCTCATAAGTCTTCCTGATTATGTTGGTGATCTTTTCTGGCACTCCGTAGTGCCTCAGAAGTCTCCAGAGGGACTCCCGGTCAACGCTGTCAAATCCCTTTTCATAGTCAATGAAGTTGACATACAAAGGCGAATTCAACCCCAAGGGATTGTTACAGAATGGTGCGCAGGGTTGCGATCTGATCTGTGTTCATGCTCATGTTGTTCTTAAAATATTTTTAAATTTTATTTAAAGAAAAAACAGCATATCAAACATTTGATAAAGCTACAATTAGTCCATAAACAAACAAACATAAGTGTGTGTTACGTAATTAAAAAACAAAACATCACCCTGGAATTATCATGACCTACTTTTGAACGAACACCGGAAATCATGAGAATGATCGTTGTAATAAGTATGGATATTATCAAATCAATTACAACTTCTAACAAGAAGTATGTTTGTCGGAAACACTGTCCCCTTCTGCGCCGCTTTGAATTTTTTTTTTACCTTTGACCTTGAAAGATGACCTTGATTTTTCACCATCAAAATGTACAGCTCCATGAGATACACATGCATGCCAAATATGAAGTTGCAATCTTCAATATTGCAAAAGTTATAGCAAATGTTAAAGTTGGAGCAAACCAACAGACAGACAGGGAAAAAACAATATGACCCCCACTATAGTGGTGGGGGACATACAAATTGAAAAACATAACTTTCCAGCACTTCTTGAAGGTTGTTCGTTAAAGGCACGATACCTTTAGGAGGACCGATACTATGAGAGTAAGGGATACTTGAACGATTGACCTACTTATTGGTGTTGTCACACATCGAAAGAGAGAGTACTATAGTGCAATAGGCAGTAAGCAAACTTAACTTAAACATTGGATTCACTGACCATAGTGTATATAAAATTAAACAGTAATTAACTTATTTTATAACTTCTAGATTTACAATTTAACAAGTTTCTGTTCTATTGGTTATTCTTCTTTTGAGCAACATGGGCACATAAAAGTGCTCAAGAATTTCATAAACAAAAATCTTCGCCATTTGTTGGAAGTCTCAAATAAATTTCGGCATTAATGTACGTTTTCAAAGATTTGATGGAAAAAAAATTCCAATCAGGACATCAAATTACAGTTTGGTCGCCAGTAACGGATCACTTCCGGTACATCGAAGAAAAAATTAAACTTGATTATCTGCAAACATTTTGTATTCTTGTATGTTTTCTCAACGATTCACGAGATGAAACACCTCCTCAATGACCACAATTTACAATAACGGTAAAAAATATTGGGCTGGAAATGCTTGTTTTCTCAATTCAATGCTAGAGTGCTGTTATGAAAGTTTTGGACTTCCTCTATGTATTTTTTTATTTAAATTATCTGATTTATTTTCCTATTAAATATTGAAATTATATAGCCTCTTGATATAGTCTACTTACCCAAAACGTTTTATTGGCTGTACTGACAATAATTTTTACAATAAGATAAATGGTAGAAAGAGAAATGAATGGTTTGTATACGAAAACGTATTTCAAATCTCAGAAAAACAGGCTCGAGATCGGTGCGACGTATACTGAGTGTCCTTATCCCTGGTCAAAATAGCCTGTTCCAACTAGTTGACAGCAAATAACACATATTAATACACTTGGATACTTTTCGTATTCAAGTCAATATAGCTCCCTTATTTAAGAACGGATGTGTTGAACTTTGGACTCAGACTAATTCAACACATCAACATCGTACTTCGTAGAATAATAATGTAAAAATAAAACGCATTTACATACACGTCTTAATGACCGACCGGCTTGCAACATAGCGCTCATGAATATTCATACGAGCAATATATTTTTTTGTTTGATGTTATGTATTCCTGGTGTAAAAACCCACCGAGAATGATGAAATTGAAATTAAATTGGAATTATTTACCGTTGTACTACACTTAATGACTTTTCGAACGCAGCATTTTTCAAACTTAAATATCTCAGTTATGGGTAAATATTTTGATTAAAATTTGGACATGTGATCATTTGACTACAGTATGTGCAAGCAAACGATAAAATCACTCATCCGTGACGATATGCATACGAAGTAAAAATTGATATTGTGTTTATCAATACTGTGAAACCATTATTAATCGTCAGGCATTAATTTTCATAAATTTCGTCAGTCGAAGGATCAGCGAATTTAAGATCCTAACGAACAATCATGCTCTATGTTTGAACAAAAACAAACACTAAGTTGAACAATATTTTAAAACTTTACCGTAGACATGAGGCATTAAATTCCAACATAATCCATGCACACATTCACTGCTGTTTCGTAATCACGATTAATCCGGTTTTGACACAAAGGGATGTAGATTACACAAGGTACTTAACTGACACGTTACACTTCTTTAAAACGCGTGTGCAGTACAGCTGTATCGAATGCGTTGACTTCGTTTATGTAGAATGGTAATGAACTAGCGCTAATTGATTATAACTTTATTACCCATTAGGTGCATTGTGTTTTTCAGGGGTGTTGCATATTAGCCATCACGCAGCGAATGCCGATGAAAGACAATAAACCAACTGAAAAGATGACGATGTGTGATCAACATGCGTATTTATCACAAATTAATAAAGAAAATTTTAATTGCTGTTTGTTGTTTGATTGTTTGCGTTTAACCACACTTATTACTATTTTATATGTATCAATTTATTTATGTTTAAATTATTGACATTATTGATTTATATACCAGTAGTTTACTTTTTAAGAACAAACACACAGAGTTTAAAATTTTAATGTTGATATCAGGGTAAAAAGTGACATTTGAGACCAATTACTGTTCTTAAATTTATCAAAAATGTACACTTGAAACTTTATTGAAAAGTGACAAAATAATTTCCTAACACTAGTTATTACGCATATTGTTCGCACCTTCCCTAATTGGTGCCGATAAAGGTACGATTGTTATCAGTATGGCAATTATAATAATAGAATAAGACTTATTGGCAATTGGCTTCGTTGTTAAAAACACTCGTTAACGGTTATTCGATCCCACTTGTCCGCTAATCATAACAATGAACGTGTGAATGGCATACATTAAGAGGGTCCATTACTGTCCCTTGATAACAAAAGACTAGTTTATTGGCATGTGACAAACAGGCCCCACCTCCTGCAGTGATTCTCAAGTGTGTTCCCGCATTCGCACCACGATTTTTTGCAACTGCGATTGATCGCGAATATGTATTACACACAAATCGGATATTGACTGTCGCATTTTTTAAAATTCAAAATCAGAAATCGGCGAATTTAAGTGCTGACGAAATCGTCATTTTTATAAAAATGACGAAATTTTGTGCTGTCGAAAATAAATGGTTTCACAGTATTTGTTAATCGGAACTCGGCTTATAACCAAATGTACTTGTGTTTTTTTTGTTTTTTTTTAAACTTTGATATAATGGATATAGTACAAATATGTATATTCAATTTATGTATAAATCCTTAGTATTCTCTATTGTTAAAACATATAATATACATATTACAGTGTCATAAAAAATGTTTTTAATCTGACATACTGAAAATTAACGTCTTATATTTACGGTGACTTACTTACTCAAACTTATAAAATACATACTGCAGTGAAATCATTATAATTACTTATCTGTATAAATGTTTACAATAAATTATGAGAACCGTAGAAACCGATAATTTATCTTATATTTAGGGTCATTTTCCTTGCATAAGCACATTTTCTTTCTTTTACCAAATGACTAGTGGTCTGAAAATTGTCTCCTTAAAGAGCAGATAATTAAATGGGAAATTTAAAAGGCCAAAGGTTTTTAATTATTTTAATTACTTAAAATAATTAAATGCGAATATATATTGTCTGCAGGACACTCATTTCCTTCCTGACATGTACAGTACCATTTATTCAGAATGAGGGGGTGCATGTTTTTTAAGCTATTGTTCATCTATTTCTGGGGGAACAGGTATGTTAATATCTAATAGCACTAACTATAAAATTCACAGTTCTGTTGCTGATTCGAATGGTAATTTTCTTCCCCTTGACATTTCTTTTAATGGATACCGCTTTACAATTCTTTCTTTATATGGGCAAAATGCTGAATCACCTTCCTTTTTACAGATATCTTTGAGTTATCGAAAGACTTGAAAATGGAGCCTTTATTATAAGTTGTGATTTTAACTTAGATTAGTTTAGTTATAAAAAGATAAATGACCCTAATGCTCGAAATAAAATTTTAGAATTAATTAAAGGGTACACTCTTGTAGATCCCTTTCGAGAACAAAACCAGTCAAAGAAAATATTTACTTGACGTATAACAAATTCAATACAACAGGCTAAGCTGGATCTATTTTTAATCACGTCAGATTTTTTGCAACGTTTTAAATCAACTGAAATTGAACCAAGTCTTCAATCTGATCACTCTATCATAACTTTTAATTTAACTTTCATAATTTTTTCTCATAAACCTGGTCTTTTGAGACGTAATAATTCTATGATATCATAGATATATCATGTTTGAACATTATTGCTGCTACATGATATAACTTTTTTGTGTGATCATATGCATGTATGCAATGTTTGTCTTATATTGAATTAAAAAAAATAAAATAATTCTATGATATCAGACATTGTGTATGTACAGAAAATCAACAAAAAACGATGATATTAACCTTCAATATGCTCTACCCATTTACAGAGATTGAAATTTAAAGGAAATTCCCAGTTTAAATTTGATGATTGATGAAGAATTTTGTAGGTTTAGTACTTACTACAAATATAATTGTATATACCGTTACTCAAATAAAATTACATGTAAGATCTATTTCTTATAAAGTATAATTATATGCACCTACTACTGTTTATCTAAGTCCTTTTCATCTATTATTACAATCTACACATACTTTATTTTTTATACACACTAGAAGATGTTGGTTTTTTCCTTTTTTTTATGTTTATCTTATATGCATTTTTTCAACACACAATTACATGTTATAGTAAATTTTATAAGATACTGTTCTAATTGATATGCTCGGTTCTATTATAATATATATATATATATATATATATATATATATATATATATATATATATATATATATATATATATATATATATATATATATATACTATACATGTACACTACTCTAATATTTAACCTAAGACATGTGTTGGATGCATTGCATGTTTTCTGTTGATGTTTTGCTGTGTCTGATTGCAAAACATTATTTTATAATTCATATTGAGTGTGTACTGTTGTATGCAATCTTGAAATAAAATGTGCTGGAAAAAAAGATAATGATGATAATTATGATGGTGATGATACGTATACATTCAAAATAAAATTTCAATTGCATCAGCAGAAGAAAAACTGTGTTATGCAATTCGGCCCATTATTCACTGCAAAACAGTGACACAGCCTACAAATGCAAGTGACATGACACGAACGACAGACTCACGAACATGAACAAAACTGGGTTTGTCAACGCAATTCAATTAATGTTAAAGAGTTGTAAAACATTACAATCGTTTTTCGATCTACATTTTTTATTTAAAAAAATAAAACTCGAATGTTCAATTTTACTCTCGAAGATTTTTATAAAAAAAAGGAAAAATATAACTATGAAAACTTTGAAATTGTATGTTTACCGGTGCATGTAAAGCGTGATTTTAGGAATGTCTATTTTCTAATTGGGCGAAATATTGACGCTAAAGATCGACCATTATGTCTTCAAAACATCAACCATTTTGTCCAAGCTAACTGAGAAACAGAAGTTGCTTCTTGATTTGCTTAAGTTTAACAAAAATAAGGTTATTTAAATCCCCTGCACTGGTTCATCGGCAGGACTCTAAAACAAGAATACAATACCCGAGATTTGGTTTGCTTTTAACAAAGCGTATTATTTAAAGTAGCTAAATAAGTATCGTATTATTCCGCGTGTGTATGCTAAATGTCCTTTTAATGATAAGAAAATAACACAGTGTTTCAAACATTTCATTATCGCCTTGAAAACCAATACTTCAGTTGCATAAATTGGATAATTTCATCATCGGAATTATCGTATGTATTAGAAAACAATAATTACTGCATGTTTCTTTTATTAGACTCATTATTCGTTACGAAAGTTTTCTTTAAAAAATGTTTACACTTTATGAACGAAAATTAAATTAAGATAATCTATTGATTGATTGATCGATCGATCGATTGATTGATTGATTGACCGACCGACTTATCCATCGATCTATCAAAGGAATGATTAATATACACATGAATTTCATTACTATTCAAAATACGCTTTGAAGTGCTAATACCTTTTCGACTATTTATTGCAACGTCGCCATCACGAAGATTTATACGATCAGGGCGAAACGATTGTTGATTTTCAGTTTGAAGGAAATCGCTTTCCGTTTCTGAGTTGTGCAAAGTATCTGTAAAGACAAACGAGTCGTTAGATTAAGCTTCAACGTTTACTTAAAATTATTGTAGTTACATTTAAATCAACAGTCCTAGAAAAAGTCGAAATAGAATTGGTCGAAATGTTTGTTATGGTGTTGTTTGGGCAAAAGTTTCAGAAAATGTGCTATATAATTTATTTATTTTTTCACTTCAATGTTTTATGAATTAGTCTTGGCCACGTGTGAGGTATGGACGCCCACCCTTCAACAATTTCTTAATTTCCAATGGTATGATACGTATGTCGAAGAAGAAGTAGTTGCATTTCGATTTGCTTGCGATTATCGAAAATAATCTTATTTGAAACCATGCACTGGGTCATCAGCAGAATTCCAGAAACGGGAATACAAAACTCGAGATTTGGTTTGCTTTTAACATCGCACGTAGCTGAATGAGTATTATATTAATCCACGTGTGTTTGTAACATTATAAATATTAACATAGTTTTGTCAGTAGCATAACGTGGATAATTTCATAAGAGTCCGAATGCTACGTATTTGAAAGAAAATAATTTCTTCATGCTACTCGTTTAAAAGCAATAATTCATTTCGAAAGTTTGTTTAAAAACGAAACGAAAACCATTGATGACATAAATTTAAAGTGAAATATGGAGTGATTGATTAATTAGTTTATTGATTGATTGATTGACCTACCGGCTGACTGACTGACACCGACCGACAAAATGACAGACCGAACTAATGGCCGACCCACCGAGCGATACATTGAATGTTTGATTAATCCAATTATTAATATCATTTCTATTCAATTTCTATTAAAAATGCCCATTATATCACTTTAAAGTATCTGAAAGTTGAAATGTGTGCAATTCAAACAAAAAATTGTTTGTTTTTTTCGCTCAGGAAAAATATATCTTATTTAACGCAAAGGCTTTTTCCCCAGGGAACGGCAAAACACAAAACACATTCTTTCTGCAATACTATGTCATCAAACATTCTACCCACTCTACTGTTACACTTAGACACGTCTGCATATTAAATCACAACGCTTACCCAGGAGCGACCTTTCTCGAGCTTGTCGCATATCCGAGTAAGCCACTGCTTAACACTATTCAACATTCTACATTATATTTATTAAAATTATTGAAATATATATTGAACGTGTTTCGGATGGGAAAAAGTGTCATAATTTATTTATATGAACGGATTAAAGTATATTTTTATGACGACAATAGATACTAAAATATGCCATTATGAGTTCTAGGTACCTACATGTCGGAAAATTTTACCATGTTACCGCGACCACTGTTGCCTTCAGTGCAATAACGAACGAAAATGTAAATCAAAATTCTTCTTAACCACGTTAAGAAATTGTATAACGATTAATTAGTCATTATATGTAAATTGTTATAGAGGAGCTTTATATCTTTAAATCAAATTACGTACACGTAACAGTTCTAATGAACCATAACTGCACTTGAATGTAATATACATCAAAGCAACATTTTCTTGCTCAAACTTCATAACTGTTTCAACTAGTACTACATAACAAACATTACAACATGACCATGAACAATTGCAACTTTTCCTGTGGTTATTAGTGTCTTCAAGTTTTAATATTACTACGACAACTACTAATTTTAAACCATTGACTAGTTGTGATACTATTATTACTGGTTCTTCTTAATCTTTACACCAGTTACGACTACTACTGCTGCATAACACAATTACTTTAATACTACAACTGGATAGACCAGAATAGTGTATGGGTTCAATATATACATTCTATGCATACATACACATCAAAATCTACAACATATAATTTTTAGCCCAGGTGCAAAATTGTTTAATATATTGAAGTTGGATGATAAATTCCTTTATTTGAAGCCGTAAGATTTCAAAATATGTTTGAAATCATTTGCCAATCAAAATGCAATATTAAAAAAAGTATTTGTATACGTATTATAATAACAAAAAAACTTCTACTTCTATAAATACTACTTCTACTTTTTCGACTACTACTTTTGCGTACACTACAGAACACATGGTGTTTGCAAAAAATCGCCTCTCTATGTTGACAAACGCAATTTATTTTATTTGTTGGAACCGTTAGCTTGTTCTGACTAAACGCATATCTACAAATTACACGTCAATATAATTGATTTGAAATAATAAAGTAATTCATACAACGCATTTGTTACCGTCACCGCCACTACGACGAATCATCATATATATTTTACTGCGACTTTGAACGCAACTACTTTGATTACTTCGTTTACTCCAACAATTATACATCTTCATTTTATTTTTATTTTGAATGGCCGACTTAGAATAAGCAATGCAAGCAAATATTTAAGGCAAAGGAACACACAGTATAGCTTTCTTAAAAATTTATTTTGCTTTACACTAAAATTATAAGAAATATAATATATATCCGCGACACTCCTTCATGCCGTTTTGAATGTATGTCTTTCAGACACGCTCGATAATAACAACATTATTATGTTTGTATTCACTAATATGCCTCAGACGAAACACAAGTGCAATTTTATCATATCAACTTTTGCAGTTTTTACAATGAAATGTGACTTTTTAAAATTTATTTTCTACTTGGTAAGGAAATAATAACAACAACAACAAATACTTACTACTTGAGCAATTACTTAACAAAAGCAAGTATTACTACAAATTTATTCTACTACCACACTAAAACTACAAATAGAAATACTATTTCTGTACTATTAGTATAACTATTATTATAATTTTTAAAACGTCTTCAAATACTATAAGTTCAAGTTCTACTGCTACTACTACTACAACTACTACTACAACAACAACTACTACTACTACTATTACTACTACTACAACTACTACTATGACTACTACTACTACTACTACTACTACTACTACTACTACTACTACTACTACTACTACTACTACTACTACTATAACTACTACAACTATTACTTTTACAACTACTACTACTACTACTACTACTACAACAACAACAACAACGACTACAACTACTACTACCACTTCTTCTACTACTACTACTACTACTACTACTACTACTACTAGTATAACTACTTCTATTACAACAACTAAAACAACTAGTACTACTACTATTACTACTACTACTACTACTACTACTACTACTACTACTACTACTACTACTACTACTACTACTACTACTACTACTACTACTACTTCTACAACTGCTACTACTTCTACTACCTCTTCTACTAATACTTCTACTACTACTTCAAGCACTACTATGGCTATTACTTTTACCGCTACTACTAATTCTACTACCACTTCTACTACTACTTTTACTACTACTACTATAACTACTACTACTACTACTACTACTACTACTACTACTACTACTACTATTACTACTACTACTACTACTACTACTTCTACTACTACTACTTCCATTACTACTACTACTTCTACTACTACTACTTCTTCTACTACTACTACTACTATTACTGCTACTTCTACTACTACTACTACTACTACTACTACTACTACTACTACTACTACTACTACTACTACTACTACTACTACTACCACTACTACTACTACTACAACTACTACTACTACTACTACTACTACTACTACTACTATAACTGCTACTAATACTACAACAACAACAACTACTACTACTACTACTACTACTACTACTACTACTGCTACTGCTACTACTACTACTACTACTACTACTACTACTACTACTACTACTACTACTAAAACTACTACTTCTACTACTAATATCATTATATGTGCTACCTTATTTACGGGCAAAAGCTTTTTAAGTTTTTTTGATAACCATGGATTTTTAATAAATATATGGACATGATAGTGTTCAAAATATTATAATTGTTGCAATAATTAAGTAATGCATCCAAAAAATCAATCTTAAAACGAGTAACATGTTCCTAGCTTAAAGATATAGCATCTTATTTTTTTTTGTTTTCTAGCCACAGGAATTTAAAGCTGGTTCGGTGGCTGTGGTATAGTGGATGGGGTGTCTGCTAACTGGCTTAGTCACTGGGAGGTCTCTGTATTGATCCCTTAAGTGGGATCATTCTTTAGATAACCATAAAGACATACTATGGCGTACCATTTGGATTGAAAGTCAAGAAGACCTACTAGGTAAAAAGATAAATGTACGTCGAAGTACAATAATTGTACGTCGACATACAAATATAAAATACACTTAAAAGTATATATTTGTACGTCAAAGTACAATTTGTACTTCGACATACATGTTTGTACTTCGACGTACACATTTTCTGAACAGCCAATCAAAACACTTGTCTCTTGAGCCGCTTTTCCTTCAAATTTATTCATAATAAATGTTTAAAATATCTTTTTTAATTGAGGACAAAATGAATAAAAATATCAGAATGGCAAAAAAACAACAACATAGAAGTTTCAAGTATTTAATGCATTGAAATAGATTATATACAAATTTGAAAAAGATTCAATTGTTACCTTTTTAAAATTAAAATTATTCAGCATATTGTGAGTATTTATTTATGCGGGGCGGAGTATCACGACCGTCCAGCGCATTACTGTGTAGGAAATTCCCAACGGTAACCAAACAGTTACCAAACATTAACGGGATAAATAATGTATAATGACCTCCCCGTTGGTCGTATTTTGTGATAACCATAACTTGCATAAGTCAGAGGTTACTTCCGCCACGCCAGGTCAATAAATACGCACAATATCTATGAGTAAGCGGTCGATAGTTGCATAATTTGGTATAAATAATAATAATAATAATAATAATGTTCAATGTCAAATATCTCTAAAAGCAACAGATGTAAGGTGTCTTCTGATTGGCTAACACTCAAGGGTCGGTAAAAATTGTACGTCGAAGTACATTTCTCGTTCTACCTAGTAGGTCTTGTAGACTTTCGACGTCATGGTACGTCATACACGCATATACACTAAGTACTGGTCCAACCCAGGAAATAGTTTGTTTCATCAAATGTCTCAATTCAACTTGACAGCTTGCTAAAGCAGTTGCATTTAGCATACAGTACACTGATTTAACATAATCAAAATCATGTGATGTGTCAAATAAATTTTGATTGACAAATTTGACAGGATTTTTTTTAATCAAATAAGTTTTAAACTTTAAAATAACACAAACTACGTATTGAAAGCCATACCTGGAGCTTTCGTCTGTATACCACTAACTTCTTCAGAAGAATGATTTCTACTGTTGGGAAACGTTAACACCGCTAATTGTCTTCTTATTTATTATCAATGTATAATTATGTGTAACAACATAACAACATACTTGTTTCGCAATTAAAATATTTAATAAATACAGGTATCTTGCAGGTTTCTAATTTTCTTTCGCAAACTATTGTTGAAAAGTTTAAATTTTGTCGCCTCTAAAAAACTAGCCATTTTGTAGCAATTCTTAAATCACAGTCTATACTGCATACACTTAGCTCTATAGTTACAATTTGAATGCAAATATTAGAATGCATCATGTTATATCATCCATATTTTTTATTTAAACATTCAAATAACACATAACACAGAACATATATAAAAAGGTATCTGGTATTGTGTGGAGATACAAAACACTTCACATCATTTATTTGCACATAAAAGAATAGTTACAAAATAAGTAATACTAAAACACTGTCATCAACCTACAATACAAGACTATTTACGTATATGAAATTACAAAGTGGTGTTATTTTATCACCTTTTACAAAATTAACAATGCTGGTTTTGTACTAGCCATAAAACATGGATTAACAAGTAACAACCAATTATTTAATTACACAATAGAAAGGAAATCATATTAATTGCATTATGCATTTACTAAACAAGCTATTTGCTACTGTTTAGAATTACACTATCTTACTAAAAATGATCACAACAGGTACTTAGTGCTTTTACATACTTGTGGTAAGTTTTGTATTACTAGTTTGA